>NC_091298.1:3021731-3111731 GCF_038502225.1 Cherax quadricarinatus | reverse complement strand
AAGAGCCTCTCATCAGCATCAAAGAACTTCCCTTGAGGGAAGCTAGCATTAAAGAACGTTGGAATTCACAGCTCTTATTGGAAATTTCATGTGGCAACACTAAGTGGAATCTCAGAACCAACTCCACCACTAACGGAAAGACCACCGTAAGGGCGCTTCTGAGTATAGAATCTCCCAAGCTCACATATCATTATTATTATTATACTTAGAGAAGATCTAATTCCGTAAGGGTCATATAGCACTAGGGAAACTAAGTCATCAGGGAAAGGTAGCTCCAAGTTCTCTGATAAAGAACCTTTAACTAGCATCGAGGAACCCCCTTTCCTCCCTCTTCTTGGGTAAGTCATATAAAAGGTCTGGCGAAATTGATAACTCGGAACTTTCGTCTTAACATGAAAAAAAAAAATTCTTGATGAAGTCTTTTCCAGGAAGATTTTTAAAATCATTTACTCGGCATAGTATTGTTTGGAGTGTGAATGACTTGAACTAATGTTTGTGCTGGGCATGAGTGAGTTTGTATTTTGGCTACCAGCTGGTTGGAGCAGATGGTGAAAGAAGTGCGTCACATCGTGGGAGTGCGACACCATTAGCGCTGGAGAGCACCTCAAAGATACAAGAGAGCAAGGCAATGAAAGTTTAAGAGTGGCCGAGTTTGGGAAGGTTTCACAGAAGGAGTGAGGGGTGTTGGGAGTGGGCGCGGCTGCGGTATACTCACACTCAGGCAAGATGGCTTCCAGACAGTAGGGACTGATTGATCGGTGGAGCGAGCAGTACCACCACAAAACGGACTGTCGACCTGGAAAGTCAAATACAGGGCTTGGGGATCTAATACCGTTGCCCCCAAGCTACATCGCCGCCGAGCCACATCTTCACTAATACAAAAATCCCATGTTTGAGGAGTGAGGGTCACACAGCAAGACAGAACACTCGCCAGAAAGACAGTGTCGGGGTTGAAGCTCCAGGAGGCCGCTCGTCCCCCGCGCCTGCGTTCTTCCTCCCGCCCACTCCACTTCCACTCTTCCCTTCCAACAACAATACTACCAACCTATACACTTTTAATTCACATATTTACATAACCATTCTGAAGGAAACGCTCCTATATTGTCGACAGACCCAAGTGTATATACATTACTTTCACCTAACTAGAGACTACATCGTCTGTGCACTGTAAAGCAGTCAACGAATGACGTCGTATGACGTCACTCATTTGACCCATGGCAGGTCGAATTAAAGTCAACACGTTTATTACAGAGAATATAAAAAACTTATGTACTATACATGGGGGCGATATATTTTAAGATAGCTGTGAAATAAGAGAAAATCAATAAGTAATTCTTAGCACTAGACAGGAAACATAATTCTCGCGCTGCTACCAAAAACCGGCAACCCCGTCATCCTGAACATCGATTGCAGGTCAAAACGGAAGCACAAAAAAGGAAAAGCAGAAAGACTGTTTCTTCTATAATTAGAAAGAGTAGCAGCTGGTAGGCAGACGGAGGCGACAAACACTAGGCTAGATATGCTGAGTTACTAGGATCATCCTCCATATTGTTCTTCCCGGATACCTCAACCCGCAACCCTTCCCACGCAGTTTCCACCCCAAACCCCTCTTTCCTCCCCCATTCTCCTCTTCCCATTCCTCTTGCAGTGAACTCAGAAGGAAGGGAGAGAGAAGTGTGTTACAGTGAGAGTCATGGGTGTGGGAAAAGGTAAAGAGGAGCAGGAGGCCATCATGCATCTACTGACGCCTTACGGTGGCCAGTATTGATCTAAGTCATGCAACATGAAGCCCGGCTCACGGTGCGCACCAAAACACTGCCCCCCCAACCACACCCCCCTTTCCAACCACCAATACACCCCCTCCCTCCCAACACCCCCACACACTCGACGACTTCCCCAGACACCACCACGACCCCTATATTTCCCCCACGACCATTCAAACATTCCCTGCGACTATCCAAACGCTCCCACGACCACCCAAACACTCCCACGACCACTCCGGACACCTAACCGACCCTCCCCCATTCTCCCAGTCATTAACCAACAAACACCATCGTAGAACACGTGGTGAGCACACTGGAGGAAGACGCACCCGACTATATGAAGCAGCAGCAATAACACACGCAAGAAACATCAGCAGCAACAGTAACACCAAAGGAAAAAAAACAGAAATAGCAGCACCACCACC
This sequence comes from Cherax quadricarinatus, assembly GCF_038502225.1. Classification (NCBI taxonomy): domain Eukaryota; kingdom Metazoa; phylum Arthropoda; class Malacostraca; order Decapoda; family Parastacidae; genus Cherax; species Cherax quadricarinatus. Next base: position 3,109,543 of record NC_091298.1, on the reverse strand, counting down.
AACAGCAGTCTCAGTAATAACAGAGGCAACACTAACAGCAGCAGCACCACCAACATCAGCAACACCTTTAAAAGCAAGAGCAACAGCAGCAGCATTAACAGCAGCACCACCAGTAGAAAAACCAACAGCAGCAGCAGCACCACCACCACCACCACCAACAGTAAAACAGTAAAAGCAGCAAAAGCACCAGCTACTCTAACAAAAACAGCACCACCACCTGCACCAGTTACAGTATAATAATAATGATAATAATAATAATAATAATAATAATAATAATAATAAGTTAATAATTAATAATTAATAATAATTTTTCCAATACGATACATATGATACAAAGGCTTTTACATGGATAGGCCTGTATTTATGCAAGGTATTTCAGGGAGACTTTAGCTAAACGTAAATACTAGTAGACCGCGGTATACACACACACACACACACACACACATATATATATATATACATATACACATATATATATACACATATATATATATATATATATATATATATATATATATATATTTTTTTTCAACAAGTTGGTCGTCTCCCACCAAGGCAGGGTGATCCAAAAAAGAAAGAAAATCCCCAAAAAGAAAATACTTTCATCATCATTCAACACTTTCACCACACTCACACATTATCACTGCTTTTGCAGAGGTGCTCAGAATACAACAGTTTAGAAGCATATACGTATAAAGATACACAACATATCCCCCCAAACTGCCAATATCCCAAACCCCTCCTTTAAAGTGCAGGCATTGTACTTCCCATTTCCAGGACTCAAGTCCGACTATAAGAAAATAACCGGTTTCCCTGAATCCCTTCACTAAATATTACCCTGCTCACACTCCAACATAAAACTAATATAAAACTAATGAACGAATTTACCATTTACAGAGTATAATGTGCAAGAAAGGTATAAAATACCGACAATATGAAAGTAGAGACACATGTGCAACATCTGGATATCTTTATTGTAGACGTTTCGCCATCCAGACACTGCAACACCATGGAATCTTGGTTCAGAGGACATCTGCAAGACCTTCTTCACGGCTGCTGCAACTAACCGATCTCTTTGGGAAGGACCTACTTCCACTGGGGAATCCCGCCTACCAGTGACTATGCCCTCGTCTGCTTGCTGCCCGTGCTTATCCACTGACGCCTATATAACCGCCAGTCTTCTTGCCTTTGCTCCAGGTTCTCCTCCACCACGATGCTGTGAACACTAACTCCAAGGCTGAGGGACTGATTACCTCATCTTTTATATATAGTTCTACAGTCTTCCAATTATGTCCTAGAATTTGTATTGATAAAGCCACTGGATTGCGAAACGTCTACAATAAAGATATCCAGATGTTGCACATGTGTGTCTACTTTCACAGAGTATAATATTTGATTAATATGTAAAAAATATATTTATTTGCAGAGAAATAAAAAATACCTGACATCATACTATGATACCTAGTGAATATATTGAGGAATAAAAAAAGCAAATAAGGAAAGACATGCATGTTAGACTAACACATTAAAGAAAGCGTAATTAGAGTGCATTATACTAGGTGAATGGAAACACGAGCTACAATGAGAACTTTGTTAATCTTGTGGATATCAATCTTAGTGGGGAACAATATAATTTCACAGAGTTTAAACCATCAACAACGGTGACAGTATAAACAGCGAAGGATAACAGGGAGGACGCATCAGAAACCCCAATAAGAGACAGGAACCAAAAAACAAGTATGACACAACCAACACACAGTACAAAGAACAGGGCACTTGACTACATATACACACACACCACCCAACACGCTACATTTAACGAGAGAACACGCAACACTTAACCAGAAACACTGCAGTTAATGTGGAACACGCTACATACAAGTGTTAAGACAACCACGTCAACATATAAACACTTCCACACCAGCTGTTGCACTCAAGACCTTCCTGGACACATTATACATCTTGGAAGTCATGAAGACACAACAGTTAGCCAGATACACACCCTGATAAGGTGCAGTCTGAACACGGAATCTGACATGCACATTGTACAAGTAGTGAGACGTACACTTAATTACAAATTCTCACAGGTTACGCGAAACACTACCCTACTAGATAGCACGTACACCGAGGTATTCATCTCAGTGTCTATATACCGAGAGGTTTATATATCCCAATGTATATGTAGATAGACGTGCGTATCTCTCAGCGGATATACATTCAGAATTGACTAATCCATATTTCATACAGTCGATAAGCTTGAAATAGAAAGCATACTAACCGCACGTCCTCACGTGGAACATTAAATACACTTCGAATGACACTTGCAATAGGAAACTGTGGTAGGCGATACAAGGTGAGCATTTCCATGGGAACAGCAATGTGATCGCCAGGTCTAGGATGGTGTGAGGCCACTGCTCTTTATCGGCTAAACATATCCGTCATATTTGGGGCGATATTCTTGAATTAAATACCTAGTGTGAAGGATGCCTGCGCAACAACAGTCACACGCATCACATGTTACAAAAATCATATGAACCAAAAAATAAGAAAGCAAATACAACCATAGTCAACACACTGGAACTTATGCCAGGATTACAAACACAACAACTCAAGCATCAGAACAAACAAGCGTCAAAAGAAACCAACATATAAAAACAAGGAAGCCAACATAAGCACCAAAACAAACCAATGAAACGAAAATAAGGACAACCACAGGAGCCCACAACACAATGCAGCAGGCTCGGTATAATGAAAATTACGCTACGGCCAATGCAACATCTTTCTGTATATGTTTAACACAAGGTTTCAGGATGCGATATCCTTTAAAGACACCAAGACCGTAGGATTTTTACTAAATAACATAATTTATGTAGAAGCATCAAACTATATTATTATTATTATAATCAAAAAGAAGCGCTAAGCCACAAGGGTTACACAGCGCTGCGCATCAAACTATAATAAATACTAGTCGACAAAGAGAGAGAGAGAGAGAGAGAGAGAGAGAGAGAGAGAGAGAGAGAGAGAGAGAGAGAGAGAGAGAGAGAGAGAGAGAGTGAAGATTTATATATTACCACCTTCACCCGAGATCTTTTTCTACTGAAGACGATTATTGTTATAAACTACGTGAGGCACAGGAGGTAATAAAAAGTCCTTCAGTAACATCAAGAAATATGATAGAATAACTGTTGAATGACTTTAACACCTGGGTTTTCATTACCGCAAAGAACGTCCATCATCTGTGAAGGAGAGTCTATACTCTCTTGGAGACGATATATTGTAGTTATTGTGCGTGTAAGGTGGGAGGGAAGCTCTTTTAACTTCATTGTTGGTGGTGTTAGCAATGTCACGAAGTACAACCAGTCCTCGTGATTAATCTGCCCGTTCTAAATTTCCGCACATTTTTTTTTTTAATTCAGGAGTGGCTTCATTAAGACAGGTGCAAACACACACACACACACACACACACACACACACACACACACACACACACACACACACACATACACACACACAAACACACACACCTACCTTATCTGCACCAACACTTCTCTTGACTATTCGCACCAGACATTTATCAAAAGTTCCCAGAAAATGTCGCTGCTGCTGATATTGTCAAGTAATGGAGGAGTGACGGAAATTAACAACGAACCATCTCTCAAGTGTAGTAGGTAGATCTGATACTGCAGTGAGAGAGAGAGAGAGAGAGAGAGAGAGAGAGAGAGAGAGAGAGAGAGAGAGAGAGAGAGAGAGAGAGAGAGAGAGAGAGAGAATGAGAGAATGAGAGAATGAGAGAATGAGAGAATGAGAGAATGAGAGAGAGAATGAGAGAAAGAGAGAGAATGAGAGAGAGAGAGAGAGAGAGAGAGAGAGAGAGAGAGAGAGAGAGAGAGAGAGAGAGAGAGAGAGAGAGAGAGAGAGAGAGAGAGAGAGAAACTAACTTTGTTACTTTTAAGCTACACGGATGTGCTAATAAACACGTTCGGTGAGGATGCTTACCCAGAAATAAAAGAGGGTTCTGAGGAGGTTTTTTTCCCATGAATAAGGGAAGGAATAGAAGGGGAGGCTTACCTATAAATACGAGTATGAAAAAGTGGAGAGGTTCATGGTTAAGTAAAAGTAAGTTGGGCCAAATAAAGGAGTAAAGAAAGTGGAGTGAATTAATAGTGTGAAGGAAACACGTGTGCCGCGGGGGGAAAAATACAAGTGCCTCTGAGCACAACACACAACTTGACCAATAACACGTTTAACTAGCATTTTGTCTAATTTCCGTCGATATCCAGATGATGTGTTTGTGTACTCGCCAATAGGAGTTTCTGTGGAGTAATCTCGGTCCTGGTCACCGCCTCTTCATCAACAGTCAGCTGGTGTAATGCTACCAACTCCGTAAATTCTGCCGTATTTGCATTTTAATTTGTATATGTAGTTTACTTGCACTACCACGTCGCATGGAGTTCTATACCTTCCCTTAAACTCGTGGCGTGTTTCATACACTCATTAACTTCGTTAATTTTTATACCCGAGAACCCGTGCTTAGAGTTTGCCAACACTATTTCCTCACCTAGTGTTATGCACACAAACACACACACACACACACACACACACACACACACACACACACACACACACACACACACACACACACACACACACACACACACACACACACACAGTTCTTGCATCCTGATTGAGCTGTGAAAAATGTGCTGGAATGCGGCCCGCTAGAAAAACAGCGATTAAGCCTTTCCTGAGACCAGGCCATAAGCCTGGTCTCAGAAAAGACTGCACCATCTACAGGTAGGCCCATTTAATTAACTTAATGTATTCGGCTCAGTCGGTCACTGGCGTCTGTGTATGCTAAAGTCAGACTGACTCGACACTGTATGTTTTAATTCCATTTAATTACCTCTCACTGTATTCTAGAGAAATTTTCTCGTATCCTTTTAGTCTCAGCTTCTATAATCCAGTCTTGCTTGTCTTTCCATTTTCTGTCTCCTATCCGCACTTCCGCTAAATAATTGAATGCCAGTGTGATGTGAGGTCTAGTGTCACAGATACTTGTATTATTGAAGATCATAGTATGAGGGAGGTCAGTGACTGGACCACAGGTAAGCTCGCTGCTGACTCAACTTTACGACCTTGTTAACAGCTCTGAGTTGCAAGGCCAACCAGACGTGGTGAGATCTCAGGCCTAGCTGTTGTAATATGAAATGGCTGACGGATTTCTGAAGAGATACTCTCCTTATTTGTTATATCCATACGTTAAACCGGTAGGTTATATTAATATTATTATTATTATTATTATTATTATTCACAGCGCTTTGAATGGGAGGAAATTACGTTTATCTCCCTGTGAAACCACGTACCTACTTCAGTAAATATAATTCATGTGATTAAATTTTTATTTTATTTGTGAAGAGAGCGCTAACTGGGATGGGGTTTATGCTCTGCTAAAAATTTTATGAACAAGAACTAATATTCTCATTTAAACTGACTAGGCTCCTCATCCACGGTCTGTGACTGGGAGGAGGAGGACTGAAACCAAGGGGAAAATATGTTTATACGTTAATGACTCTAGAGATCATCGCACCCGCGAACCAGTCTTACACCAAGACTCGTAGTTGGAATGGAAATATTGCAGAAATAAGAACTAGAAATGCCGAGTATGATGAATGTAAAGGTGCGTAAGATTTACTTGCCGTCTTGCGTGTTTGAGACAATAAATAAACAGCAATAATGACAAACTTGAATACCCAAGTTACAGAGAAATTGGGAAACATTCAACGCAAAAGAAATAGTGACGAGTAAAACAACGGATTTCAAATAGTACATGACAGAGTTAACTCGTCAGCAAATCGAGAAGTCTGAGACTGGACCAACAGCTCGAGTTCAAATAGATTATCACACACGGATGTTATGTTAATCAAGGGGAAGCGCTAAACCCGGAGGATTATACAGCGCCTAGGGGGGGGAATGTGGAAGGCATTCAGGCTTAATTCGGGGAACTGGAGCACAGATCCAATTCCCTAAATCAAGAGCCCCTCACCAACATCAAGGAACCTTCCTTGAGGGGATCACACACGGAGATTCATGAGCAGGTTATAAATAAGGAAATCAATGTCTCTTAATTAAAATGTTAAAAATAAGCAAATTAGTGTTGCTGCTAATCAGCATTATGGAAAGACAAAAATGTGCGAGGAAATAGGGAGTGAGTCAGTGTGTTTATTGGCTGAGCTGGTTGCTTACTGGCGCCACCTCCGCCTGTCAGTCTAGACAAGCCAGCCACACTACCTAACCACACTTCTCTCACACTTAAACAAGACTCACAAAGAATATACCCAAGAATAAAGGAACACTGCAATAGGCAGGTTCAACTCCCACTCATGTACCCGTCCAACCTATATTTAAAGTTACCCAAAGTTCTTGTCTCAATGACCACTATCTGGGAGTTTGTTCCACTCTTGACCTGACTCAAAACTGCTGACGAATGACCTAACCACCTTCAATAACCTGACCACCTTCGCCCTTCCCACCGCCAGTTAGGTGACCCCTACCACCTTTCCTTCCGGTTCTCCAGGAGTGAGTCACCTGAACTAACTGAAGCTGACCTCACACTACACCGCCAGCTTCTGCTCTCCCACAAGCTGTTGCTGCTGTTGTTGGTGGAGATGGTGGTGGTGCTGCTGCTGCTGATGAGGATGATCTTGCTACTGTTAGTGCTGATGCTACTGCTGCTCCACGTACTGGTGCTGCTGCTGCTGTCTCCCGTCTTATGCTATCTAGGTAGCCCACTCAGTCCCTTGCTGCGCTAATACTCGAAGCATCCTAGCTTATAAAGAACATAAAGGAGAAGCAGTGCAGGCCTACTGGCCCATGCTAAGCAGGTCCAGCTCACACCCAGCACCCACCCATGTGCTTATCCAATCTGTTTTTAAAGATATCCAAAGTTCTCACTTCAATGACGCTACTCGAAAGTTTGTTCCACTCAACCACAACTCTATTCCCAAACCACTGCTGTCATACATCCTTTCTAAATCAAAAATTTTCAACCTGAACCCATTGCTGCAAGTCCTGTCTTGGTTAGATATTATCAGCCTGTTATTTATATCCCTTTTGTTTATCCATCTTCCACTTGTAGGTCTCAATAATATTTTCCCTAATTTCACACCTTTCTATTGAGTGAAATTTAGTGCTCTCGGTCTATCCTCGCAGGAATCATCTTTGCCACACCTCTCTCCTGTTATCATAACTTACTAGAATCATCTTTGCCACACCTCTCGTCAGAAACACGCGTTAAGCACAAACTCAGTCAACCAGAACATTCACCCTCCCAGCATGGGACCCCAATCTATAACTATATATTTTGGGGAAACGCTAAACTTGTACGGGACACACAGCACCTTGGTAATGGGAGGCAATCAGATTTGACGCGAAGAAGGGTAGGAAAGTTCCAGTTCCATGAATTAAGAGCCCTACAGCAGCAAGAAGGCAACCCTTCCCTTCCTTAAAATATTATTCCCATGTAATAATAACTCCAGCTAGGCTAAAATTAAACACTGAAAACTCCGGTAGCTAAAGAATCTTTAGGGGAATACTTGATATCCTCAGTGCTTTACTGAAGTCTCCTAGCTCAGTCTGATGCATTTTAACACTATGAGCCTCATTTTGCGTGATGGAATATGATGAGGAAACAGCTTTTGTTTCCACCGAGTAACTATATAAAAAGGGTAGCAGCACACTGCTAATGTATCCCATTCTGTTAAAAACAATATTTCCTGTATGAGCAGCAACTGATAGTGAAGGTGGCAGACAAGAATCCTGATTAACACTTGGCTATAGTTTCATGGGAAATTTACTCTTCTCTTAAAGAATGAAAAGGCACAATACAATGACTGGAACAATAACCCACACATAGGAGAATGAAACTTTTGACATTTCGGTCCGACTTGGACTATTAGCTAGTCACACACAAGCGCTTTTGTGACAAGTTAATGGTCCAAGACGAACTGAAACGTCGTCAAAGTTTCATTCTCCAATGTGAGGGTTATTTGTGTATTACTTTGTACCAACTTGTAAGAGTTTGAGTGAAAATTTGTTCGTGTATCATCATACAAGTGTTCTTAAACTATATATAAAACATATTTTTATAACACTCATGGGGGAAGCGCTAAATCCGCTGGACTTCACTTCTTTGGTTCTATCTGTGGATTTTTTTTACATAATTTCCTAAATGTAGAACATATAAATGAATAATATAATTGTGTATTAAAATGCGATGCTATTTGGACCCTTCGAGAAATTTCGAGTGACGGGGGGGGGGGGGGGAAGCCGCACGGCCGGGGGAGCTACGCAGCAGAAGACACCATTTGTAATTTGTGAACACTGGTTGTCGTGGGAAATTCTGCTAATAATCCAGCGTCTTCCGAGCCAAATCGGGAGGTTTTGGCCTGAATTTGTAATAGGAACCCGTGTTAAGGTTCCCTGCTGAAGAATTGAGACAGGAAATTTGTTGGACCTCAAGAATTACACGTGGATGGCAGAAGGGATACGAACATTATTCACAGGGAAGTGCACCATTATTCTTTGCATTTAGATCTCTAGCTGGCCAGTGTAGGGTCTAGGTGTCAGGCAAGTGCTGTGGTGTGATCCCTCTACAGTGATTAAATGGTAAGTGGTAATACGAATTTCTTTTGTGTACTCAGTAAGCCTAATCATATACAGTCCACATTTTACAATTTACCATTATTGGTATTAACGTTAAATATTGTAATTAAATATCAGGTCTAGCTTTTTGTGAGTGGTGAAGAAGTGGGCATCGAGGTAATTACAGTTCAGCGACCTGCTGTGACTTAAGTCCCACTTATCTCGCCCAAATTACTTGGCTGTAATAATTCAGGTAATGCTCTGTAAACCTCACGAAGGTAATTTACTCACACAATAATAATTCAATCTAAAGAAGTGAAGACCAGGTCCACTTCCTTGGAGTAAAATCCCTTCACCAGTATCAAAGTCCCTCTCTCGAGTGGGGAGGGGGATATATTTCAAGTTCGCTACTTGACCTGATTACACTTCACATACTGCTGTTCCAGCTAAATAACATGCCAACCATCTAGAGTGACTAGGTTAGCAACACTTCATATATTGCTGTTCCCTCTATATAAAGTGCCAACCTAGAGGGACTAGGTTAGCAACACTTCATATATTGCTGTTCCCTCTATATAATGTGCCAACCTAGAGGGACTAGGTCAGCAACACTTCATATATTGCTGTTCCCTCTATATAATGTGCCAACCTAGAGTGACTAGGTTAGCAACACTTCATATATTGCTGTTCCCTCTATATAATGTGCCAACCTAGAGGGACTAGGTTAGCAACACTTCATATATTGCTGTTCCCTCTATATAATGTGCCAACCTAGAGGGACTAGGTCAGCAACACTTCATATATTGCTGTTCCCTCTATATAATGTGCCAACCTAGAGGGACTAGGTTAGCAACACTTCAACACTTCATGTATTGCTGTTCCCTCTATATAATGTGCCAACCTAGAGGGACTAGGTTAGCAACACTTCATGTATTGCTGTTCCCTCTATATAATGTGCCAACCTAGAGGGACTAGGTTAGCAACACTTCATATATTGCTGTTCCCTCTATATAATGTGCCAACATAGAGGGACTAGGTTAGCAACACTTCATGTATTGCTGTTCCCTCTATATAATGTGCCAACCTAGAGGGACTAGGTTAGCAACACTTCATGTATTGCTGTTCCATCTATATAATGTGCCAACATAGAGGGACTAGGTTAGCAACACTTCATGTATTGCTGTTCCCTCTATATAATGTGCCAACCTAGAGGGACTAGGATAGCAACACTTCATGTATTGCTGTTCCCTCTATATAATGTGCCAACCTAGAGGGGCTAGGTTAAAATAAACTAACCTGTATTTACATGAAGCTCTACGCATCCAGTGTAGCTACACGGGTGAGTGATGTCTGATAGCGTTAATAATCACACGCACCACACTGCAAGTTGCGGCAACACGTGTACACGATACCATCACTGAAGCGGAAGGGATCTTCATCCAAGGAATTGAAGCGACAAACTTGTTCGGACTAAACCTGATTATCTCCCGACCACAAGTCATTGTGTGTCCCCCTACGGCTCCGGCGCTTACCCATGAATATGCTATATTAATGGTATACAAAACCGACAAGATAGTAAACAATAGCAACAGATCTATCAAAGGTGAAGGAATGACCACGTCAAACTACTTCGTGTCTTCTACATTTAAGATATCCAAGTATTGCCTAGTGTTTGATTCATTCCTTTAAATATTATAATAACTATTATACAATCACGAATTCATTAGTGGCACGTTTTCCCTCTCAGGTTTACATGGTGTTAAGACTTAAACCTATTTTGCCTTGAGCTGTATGGACGAGGCAGTAGCTATATCACCATAATGGGCTGCCGGTGATCAATTTTCGCAACACAGCCGGTATTTATTCACTTATTTATTGATTTGCATTTATGTGAGGTGCTAAACTCGTGAGTCTATACAAAAATTGGTAAAGGTTTAATATTCCGGTGAAAAGCAGGGGCGCCAAAAGCATAGTAAGAGAACACTTTGTCAACGTTCCTGGCCCAAGACTGCTCAACTGGTTATACAAGCTGGTATCTACAATATTGCCTACACAAGTGTGGAAGTATTCAAGAGGAAATTGGGTCGCTATCTCCGAGGTGTGCCAGATCAACCAGGTTATGATGGATACGTAGGCGATAACACCAACAGCCTGGTTGATCAGGCAATCAACATGGAGGCTTGGTACCAAGCCGGGCCGCTAGAGTAGGATAACTCGAAACAAATCACAGGTAAATTAGTTAATTTACCTGTTATTTGTCCAATAACCATTCTTAGGAATATAAACTGCGGGAAAGAAATTTATATTCTTGAAAATGTAAACTGACGTAAATAAAATAAATCTGTAATACACCTATGACCAACTTCGAGGGTTCTGGTATCATAGTAGTTCCACCTGACGTCAGACACCCTTGTTGACTACCTGATTAAATAGGTTATCGCTGTCAGTGGGCCGCAGGCCTACAATAGTCATCATAACATGGCTGAATTAACACTTTCCTCTAGGATTAAGTCTAGTTTCCTCTGGAAATTGGCAAATTTCGGCTGCATCGCTAAAAGTTAATAATTTGATTGATCCGTTTCTTTACGATGCTTCCAAACCGCCATACCTATAAACACACACATACCCTACAACCATACTGTCGTCCAAACCTGATATCCATACACCCACACCTGCCACCTACACGCTGGGTCTCCTCTCTCCTCCACTACCTAGATCAATACAACGTGGCCGAGGCCTGTAATAAGCGCATGAATCATATGTAATATATATATGTATATATAATCTATAGAAACAGTACAGTATTAAACAGCAGTAGCAGCACGACCCAAAGGTAACTAGGAGGCAGTACAGATTCCTAGTTACCTCCCTCCCTCACTGTAGCAACTACCTCCACACTGGTTGTGACGTCACGTCTGGGACCTGGCTCACGCCGCTGCGCCATATCACTATACTCACTAGGAATTACTTATATATTTAGGGGGAACGCTAAGTCCATGGGTCACAAAACCCCTGAGAAATAGGACAGATCCACTTTCTTGCACCAAGTCCCTCAATGGTAGCAAGAAACCTCCCTCTTCCCTCGTACGTAGATCAGTCGCTATCACACACCACTGTCCCTCTACCCTGATCTACCTGTGGCCAGTTTCGAAGACTTTTCTTTCCCCGCAGCTCGGCCTGAGGCCAGGCTTCCTTGCTGATCGTCTGGTCAACCAGGTTGCTTGTGTCAACGACCAAGAGATTTACATGGTCATCGCAACCCGACTGATCTGGCACTGGTAAAGGGAAAGGTGTCCACCTCTTCAAAGTTGCTATCTTCGTTCTAGCAGTATTTCTAATAACTGCTGGTAATATGTTGAAGAACCATGGACCACGGATGTCGAGTGTTCTCTAACTGTACCCGCAGCTCCCGGGTATTCGTTGGGTTTATCCCCACACCTGGACAAGCACCTAAAGTCGGTACCTGACCAGCCGGGCTGTGGCTCGTACGTTGGTTTGCGTGCAGCCAGCAGTAATAGCCTGGTTGATCAGGCTCTGATCCACCAGGAGGCCTGGTCACAGACCGGGCCGCGGGGGCGTTGACCCCCGGAACTCTCTCCAGGTAAACTCCCACATCTTTCACTGTAGTAAGTAGTTAGGGAGGTATACAGGTTAGGGACGAGGCCCTCAAGCATCCTCCAGGTATATATAATCAAGTGTTTCTCTTTACGTTTCAAAGAACAATTCAAGCGTATTAAGGTTTTCCTTTGGTTTTACTGTCGTACTTCATTACAAGGATGTTTTTCCCTTCACATTCCAACAAGAAGGATGATTTTTCTGTCATATTCCAACATGCAGGATGGTGTTTGTTACACTTAATTACGCGGGATGTATGATCTGTCATATTCCATCCTTTAGTATATCATCATCATAGTCACACAGATAGGAACCACCTTCCACATGCACACATTATAGAAATTCCAGTTACCCGCATTTCTCCATTAACCAGTCCGTTCAAGAGAGTGCCTTGACGCCGGTGAAGGTCTCTTGATCAAATAACTTAGAGCTACTCTTCCCCTTCTCAGACCAAACCTGATTACTTCCCCTTCCCCAGGTGCTGCATGATCTCTACAGGTTTTAACACCCGCAAAGTAAAGCAAACGAGGTCATCATGTCAGGTAATAACACCAAGGCTGTGTGCTGAATCCTTACATCCTCCAGCTAAACCTCTGGCAGCCGAGCAACAATGGAAGCCATATATCCGCACTCTTAAATACTATCAACCTGCTTTACCAAGGTCATGGGGAATTCAGAAATTACGTCATTTCATTATAAGTATGGTAGTACCGTTGCAGATAATGTGTGAGCTAATTATTATTATAATCAAAAAGAAGCACTAAGCCACAAGGGCTATACTGTGTGGGCTAAGCATACTGTGGAGGTCACTATCATAAATAAATTTTTTGCATAACTAAATTATAAATATATTATAAAGTATTAAACTCATATGGGTCATTCAGGGCTACTAAAAGACAGCCTGTTTTATATATTTAAATCGGCTAAAACTTAATCTTTCGATTAATTAAAAAAACTGAAGATGGAGCATCAACGTATGGTGAACACTTGTCAGTGGTAGACGTCATTTATGCAGGCAACAAATAATCTTTTTATTCTCCATATCTGATATTTCTCGTCTTGAACGGAGTTGTGAGCGCAGAACAATATTGTAGACGATACATCTCTGTATGACCCAGATGGCTTGGTACTTAGTTTTAATTATAATAATAATCTAGATGTGATAGCACAATATAGTTCAAATGTGGTTATTAATTGCACACACATGTTGGTAAGAAGTGGTGACGTGTACTTAGCTCTGTGAAGACCTGTTTGTGTGCTCTCTGTGAATCTGAACCAGGATGCCCTCTCTTGAGCAGCTTTACCAGCAGCTGAGAGAAGAACTCAGAGTTGCTAAACTGGAGATACGGCGATTAACGGAGGAGAACAAGAGGATTCGTAGTAATCCTCCTGTTGTGAGTCCCCAGGTTAAGAGGGGAGCTTGGTCAGTGGTCGGGCAACATGGAACCAAGCTGAAGATTAAGAAAACGGTTGGAGAGGCAGAAACAACGAGAAACCAGAAGACTGCCGTGGAAACTTCCAACTCATTCTCGGTGCTACCTGACGAATGTGAGTGTTCTACTGGGAATGCCACAACGAGCACCAAGGAAGCATTGGCAGACGTGAGTGAGACATCCCTAGAAACCCCAACGAAGACCATCGAGAACGTCATGACGAATTCTACAAGTGGTGTAATGCTACCTGGCGAATTTGAGTCGACTACTCGGAGCATCACTACGGACGACGCCAAGGAAGGTAAAAACATTGTTGTTGTTGGGGATAGTCAGATTAGGTACATGGATAGGGCATTCTGTTTGAAGGATAGGAGTAGGAGGCAGAGAGTGTGTTTTCCTGGGGCTGGGATGAAGGATATTGTTAGCCGTCTGGATGACATCATGAGAGGTAATGGGAGCAATCCTATTATCTGTCTCAGTGCTGGAGGCAACGATGTTGGCAGACGTAGGAGTGAGGACCTGATTAGCAGGTATAGGTCAGCAATAGAGATAATTAGGAAGAAGGGTGGGAAACCTGTCATATGTGGCATTTTGCCAAGGAGAGGAGTTGGAAATGAATGGTTGTCCAGAGCAATTGGTGTCAATTGCTGGCTGGACAAATACTGTAAGGAAAATGCGGTAACATTCATTGACAACTGGGACCTCTTCTATGGCAGAAATGACATGTATGCCAGGGATGGGGTTCACTTGTCTAGGTGTGGGGTGGGAGCACTGGCCAACGCAGTGGAGGGAGCTGTTAGGTCTTTAAACTAGGAATAGTTAGTGGTATGGGTTTCTGCGGGAAAACTGTGAAGTCTCAGGGTAGTAATATGAGTACTAGGAGAACTAGTAATAGGCAAAATGAGGTGGATATCGGAAGGCCAGTGGCACTAATTGACAAGGACAGTAATAGGTTTAGTGGAATAACAGAAAGGAGCAGGAATGATAAAGAGAAAGGAGGGTCCTTAAGTATATATTACACAAATAGTCGCAGTGCTAGGAATAAGATGGACGAGTTGAGACTAGTTGCTAGTGCAGGTAACATAGATGTATTTGCCATTACTGAGACGTGGTTTAATTCAAAAAGTCGGGACATGCCTGCAGAATGTCACATTCAGGGTTTTAAATTGTTCCAAGTAGATAGAAGTATCGGGAAGGGGGGTGGGGTGGCATTGTATGTCCGAGATCGCTTGAACTGTTGCATAAAAACGGGTATTAAGTCTGAAGTAACACATACAGAGTCTGTTTGGATAGAATTTTCAGAGGGGCATGAAAAATTAATTTTAGGTGTGATATACCGTCCCCCAAATTTAGATAGGGACCAGGGGAGACTACTATGGGAGGAAATTGTTAGGGCCACAAGGCACGATAATGTAGTAATTCTAGGAGACTTTAACTTTAGTCATATTGATTGGAATTTCTTGACTGGGAATTTAGAATCATACGATTTCTTAGAAGTAGTTCAGGATTGTTTTTTGAAGCAGTTTGTGACAGAACCTACAAGGGGAAATAACCTGCTTGACTTAGTTCTGGCAAACAATGAATCCCTTGTTAATAATTTAGAAGTTTCAGAGGAACTGGGTGCTAGCGACCACAAATCAATTACATTTAGAATTGAATGGAAGTATGATAGTAGGGATAACTCAGTAACAGTCCCAGATTTTCGCTTAGCAGATTACGATGGGCTTAGAGAACACCTATCATCTGTTGACTGGGGTAACGAAGAGAGCTATCAATATGACAGTTTTCTGAACACAATACATGCTGCTCAAAGAACGTTTATCCCTTATAAGGAAATTAGATCAAATAGAAATGACCCAAAATGGATGAATAATAGGCTGAAATATCTACTAGGGCATAAGAAAGGAATTTATAGGCGTATCAAAAGAGGCGAGGGTCATCTTATGAATCAGTATATTGACATTAAGAGGGACATTAAAAAGGGGATAAGAAAAGCTAAAAGGGACTATGAAATTAAAGTTGCTAGGGATTCTAAAACTAATCCAAAAAGTTTTTTCCAGGTATATAGAACAAAAGTCAGAGATAAGATAGGTCCCCTTAAAAATAACTATGGGCATCTTACTGACAAAGAGAATGAAATGTGCTCGATTTTAAATAATTATTTTCTCTCGGTTTTTACACAGGAAGACACTAGTAGTGTTCCGGTAATTAATTTTTATAGTGGGCCAGAAGAAGATAAATTATGTAACATCATAGTCACTAGTGAAATGGTTGTGAAGCAGATAGACCGACTGAAGCAAAATAAGTCACCGGGTCCTGATGAGGTTTTTTCAAGGGTTCTTAAGGAATGCAAAATGGAAGTCTGTGAACCATTAACTAATATTTTTAATTTATCTCTTCAAACAGGTGTAGTGTCTGATATGTGGAAGATGGCTAATGTAATTCCTATTTTTAAAACAGGGGACAAGTCGTTACCGTCAAATTACCGCCCAATAAGCCTGACCTCAATTGTAGGCAAGTTGCTAGAGTCAATTATAGCTGAGATTATAAGAAGCCATCTCGATAAGCATAGCTTGATTAATGATACTCAGCATGGATTCACAAGAGGCCGGTCTTGTCTAACTAATTTATTAACTTTCTTCAGTAAAGCTTTTGAGGCTGTTGACCACGATAAAGAATTTGATATTGTTTACTTAGATTTTAGTAAGGCATTTGATAGAGTTCCGCACCAAAGACTGTTGAAGAAAGTAGCAGCTCATGGCATTGGGGGAAGGGTGCTCTCGTGGATCGAGTCATGGCTCACAGACAGGAAGCAGAGAGTGTCCATAAATGGGGTTAAATCCGAGTGGGGATCAGTAACAAGTGGCGTTCCACAGGGATCAGTCTTGGGCCCGTTGTTGTTTATAATATATATCAATGATCTTGATGAAGGAATTGCTAGTGATATGAGCAAATTCGCCGATGACACGAAGATAGGTAGGATAATTGATTCAAACGTAGATGTTAGGGAACTTCAGGAGGATTTAGACAAACTCTACTCTTGGTCAGAAAAGTGGCAGATGCAGTTCAATGTAGATAAATGCAAGGTTCTGAAGCTCGGGAGTGTCCATAACCCTAGCACTTATAAGTTAAATAATGTAGAACTTAGCCATACAGATTGCGAAAAGGACTTGGGGGTTATGGTAAGCAGCAACCTTAAACCAAGACAGCAATGCCTAAGCGTACGTAATAAGGCAAATAGATTACTGGGATTTATATCAAGAAGTGTAAGCAACAGAAGTCCAGAGGTCATACTGCAGCTTTATACATCATTAGTAAGGCCTCATCTAGATTATGCAGCTCAATTCTGGTCTCCATATTACAGAATGGACATAAATTCGTTAGAAAACATTCAGCGTAGGATGACTAAATTAATACATAGCATTAGAAATCTTCCTTATGAAGAAAGATTGAAGACTCTTAAGTTACATTCACTTGTTAGACGAAGAATGAGGGGAGACCTGATCGAAGTGTATAAGTGGAAGATAGGTATTAATAAAGGGGATATTAACAAGGTCTTGAGGATATCTCTCCAAGAGAGAACCCGCAGTAATGGATTTAAATTAGATAAGTTTAGATTTAGAAAGGACATAGGAAAGTATTGGTTTGGAAATAGGGTAGTTGATGAGTGGAACAGTCTACCTAGTTGGGTTATTGAGGCTAGGACTTTGGGTAGTTTCAAATTTAGGTTGGATAAGTACATGAGTGGGAGGGGTTGGATTTGAGTGGGACTTGCACATCGGAGCTTGTTTCTTGGGTGGCATTGAAAATTGGGTTGGGCAAATGTTTTGTTAGTGGGATGAATTGTAAAGGACCTGCCTAGTATGGGCCAACAGGCCTGCTGCAGTGTTCCTCCTTTCTTATGTTCTTATGTTCTTATTTATGCGGAACGCAAAAACCCTGAGGAATCATATAACGCCTGCTGGAATGGGAGGCAATCAGGTTCAATCCATGGATTATTATTATTATTATTATTATTATCAAAAAGAAGCGCTAAGCCACAAGGGCTATACAGCTCAATTCATGGAAAGGGAAGATAAGTTCAATTTCTTGAATCATGGGCCCCTTGCTGGCCTCAAACCTCTTCCCTTGAGGGGGTTGGCAAGAGGAACACACAGCCGCTCATCTCTGGCCTTGACAAAGTCGGGTTGGATGAGAGGTGTCACTTGAGCGGAGCCTTCAACACCAGAGAAGTCCGTGGCCTTGCTGGTGTGTACACAGCCAGTGTTCCCTAGGTGCCCCGCCTGGCTCAACTTCGTGAACCACCACACCACTATTATACCACAACCCCCTCAAGAGAGACTACCTGACGCCGGTGACGTTCTTGGTCCATAGCATTAGACATGATCTTCCCTTTCTTGGTTCAAACGTAATTGCTTCCCCATTCTCCCAGGCACTTACAGCCCCTACGAACTTAGCACTGCCCCTGTGAATGTAATAAAAACTACTATACCACAAGTCAGTAATTACGTCTTAGTAACTTTGGCTGTAACAATCTCAAAGACATCACTTCCAAAGATCCTTCATTCCTCGACTGACCCGCATTATAAACAGACTTCAGACAGTGATTTTAGAACTGTTATCCTGCTCCAAATTCACCCAGGTCCCTCTAACAACTGTCAACAAATTCACCCAGGTCCCTCTAACAACTGTCAACAAATTCACCCAGGTCCCTCTAACAACTGTCAACAAATTCACCCAGGTCCCTCTAACAACTGTCAACAAATTCACACAGCTCCCTCTAACAACTGTCAACAAATTCACCCAGGTCCCTCTAACAACTGTCAACAAATTCGCCCAGCTCCCTCTAACAACTGTCAACAAACTCACCCAGCTCCCTCTATGTATACTGCTTATTAAAAAAAATCACTATAATAATAGCACTAATAAGGTCAGGCAAAAACTCGTAGCCTAACTCCTGTATAGCCTTTAGCTAAAAAAAAAAATTATCAGTCATTAAGTGAGAGGGGCTGCATAAAACTTTTAACAAGAGATAAGAGAGTAATGGAGAACAAGAAGCTGTCAGTGAGAGAAAAAGGCAGTCAATAAGGGAGAAAGGAAGTCGGCAAGAGAGAAAGCCAGTCAGTGAGAAAGGCTGACAGTAAGAGAAAGGTAGTCAGTAAGAGATAAGCCGCATAAACCTACTACAAAACAAGAATTACGAGATCTCATGTGCTATAAAACAGTTTATGAGAAATCCAAGATATTTTATAAGAGAATAACAGCGCGCATAAAACACAAAATGGGAGCCTAATGCCTGCAAACTGCCACACCATGAATGATCAAGATAATACGAATTTAAGAGCGGCATGTGGTCAAAAATATTGTGCCAGACAATAATAAAAAGACATTAGGCCGTTTTTAAACAATGTGTCTTTATTCCCAACTCCTGTTTGTTGCTTAGCGTAGGAAATGATGTTAGTAAGGTGAGAGAAGGAGGCGAGGCATGTGAGGGAGGAAAGGAGGCGAGGCATGTGAGGGAGGGAAGAAGGCCAGGCAAGTGAGGGAGGGAAGGAGGCCAGGCAAGTGAGGGAGGGAAGGAGGCCAGGCAAGTGAGGGAGGGAAGGAGGCCAGGCAAGTGAGGGAGGGAAGGAGGCCAGGCAAGTGAGGGAGGGAAGGAGGCCAGGCAAGTGAGGGAGGGAAGGAGGCCAGGCAAGTGAGGGAGGGAAGGAGGCCAGGCAAGTGAGGGAGGAAAGGAGGCGAGGCATGTGAGGGAGGGAAGGAGGCCAGGCAAGTGAGGGAGGGAAGGAGGCCAGGCAAGTGAGGGAGGGAAGGAGGCCAGGCAAGTGAGGGAGGGAAGGAGGCCAGGCAAGTGAGGGAGGGAAGGAGGCCAGGCAAGTGAGGGAGGGAAGGAGGCCAGGCAAGTGAGGGAGGGAAGGAGGCCAGGCAAGTGAGGGAGGGAAGGAGGCCAGGCAAGTGAGGGAGGGAAGGAGGCCAGGCAAGTGAGGGAGGGAAGGAGGCCAGGCAAGTGAGGGAGGGAAGGAGGCCAGGCAAGTGAGGGAGGGAAGGAGGCCAGGCAAGTGAGGGAGGGAAGGAGGCCAGGCAAGTGAGGGAGGGAAGGAGGCCAGGCAAGTGAGGGAGGGAAGGAGGCCAGGCAAGTGAGGGAGGGAAGGAGGCCAGGCAAGTGAGGGAGGGAAGGAGGCCAGGCAAGTGAGGGAGGGAAGGAGGCCAGGCAAGTGAGGGAGGGAAGGAGGCCAGGCAAGTGAGGGAGGGAAGGAGGCCAGGCAAGTGAGGGAGGGAAGGAGGCCAGGCAAGTGAGGGAGGGAAGGAGGCCAGGCAAGTGAGGGAGGGAAGGAGGCCAGGCAAGTGAGGGAGGGAAGGAGGCCAGGCAAGTGAGGGAGGGAAGGAGGCCAGGCAAGTGAGGGAGGGAAGGAGGCGAGGCATGTGAGGGAGGCAAGAAGGCCAGGCAAGTGAGGGAGGGAAGGAGGCCAGGCATGTGGGGGAGGGAAGGAGGCCAGGCAAGTGGGGGAGGGAAGGAGGCCAGGCAAGTGAGGGAGGGAAGGAGGCCAGGCAAGTGAGGGAGGGAAGGAGGTCAGGCAAGTGAGGGAGGGAAGGAGGCCAGGCAAGTGAGGGAGGGAAGGAGGCCAGGCAAGTGAGGGAGGGAAGGAGGCCAGGCAAGTGAGGGAGGGAAGGAGGCCAGGCAAGTGAGGGAGGGAAGGAGGCCAGGCAAGTGAGGGAGGGAAGGAGGCCAGGCAAGTGAGGGAGGGAAGGAGGCCAGGCAAGTGAGGGAGGGAAGGAGGCCAGGCAAGTGAGGGAGAGAAGGAGGCCAGGCAAGTGAGGGAGGGAAGGAGGCCAGGCAAGTGAGGGAGGGAAGGAGGCCAGGCAAGTGAGGGAGGGAAGGAGGCCAGGCAAGTGAGGGAGGGAAGGAGGCCAGGCAAGTGAGGGAGGGAAGGAGGCCAGGCAAGTGAGGGAGGGAAGGAGGCCAGGCAAGTGAGGGAGGGAAGGAGGCCAGGCAAGTGAGGGAGGGAAGGAGGCCAGGCAAGTGAGGGAGGGAAGGAGGCCAGGCAAGTGAGGGAGGGAAGGAGGTCAGGCAAGTGAGAGAGGGAAGGAGGCCAGGCAGATGAGGGAGGGAAGGAGGCCAGGCAAGTGAGGGAGGGAAGGAGGCCAGGCAAGTGAGGGAGGGAAGGAGGCCAGGCAAGTGAGGGAGGGAAGGAGGCCAGGCAAGTGAGGGAGGGAAGGAGGCCAGGCAAGTGAGGGAGGGAAGGAGGCAAGGCAAGTGAGGGAGAGGAGGCCAGGCAAGTGAGGGAGGGAAGGAGGCCAGGCAAGTGAGGGAGGGAAGGAGGCCAGGCAAGTGAGGGAGGGAAGGAGGCCAGGCAAGTGAGGGAGGGAAGGAGGCCAGGCAAGTGAGGGAGGGAAGGAGGCCAGGCAAGTGAGGGAGGGAAGGAGGCCAGGCAAGTGCGGGAGGGAAGGAGGCCAGGCAAGTGAGGGAGGGAAGGAGGCCAGGCAAGTGAGGGAGGGAAGGAGGCCAGGCAAGTGAGGGAGGGAAGGAGGCCAGGCAAGTGAGGGAGGGAAGGAGGCCAGGCAAGTGAGGGAGAGAAGGAGGCCAGGCAAGTGAGGGAGGGAAGGAGGCCAGGCAAGTGAGGGAGGGAAGGAGGCCAGGCAAGTTAGGGAGGGAAGGAGGCCAGGCAAGTGAGGGAGGGAAGGAGGCCAGGCAAGTGAGGGAGGGAAGGAGGCCAGGCAAGTGAGGGAGGGAAGGAGGCCAGGCAAGTGAGGGAGGGAAGGAGGCCAGGCAAGTGAGGGAGGGAAGGAGGCCAGGAAAGTGAGGGAGGGAAGGAGGTCAGGCAAGTGAGGGAGGGAAGGAGGCCAGGCAGATGAGGGAGGGAAGGAGGCCAGGCAAGTGAGGGAGGGAAGGAGGCCAGGCAAGTGAGGGAGGGAAGGAGGCCAGGCAAGTGAGGGAGGGAAGGAGGCCAGGCAAGTGAGGGAGGGAAGGAGGCCAGGCAAGTGAGGGAGGGAAGGAGGCCAGGCAAGTGAGGGAGAGGAGGCCAGGCAAGTGAGGGAGGGAAGGAGGCCAGGCAAGTGAGGGAGGGAAGGAGGCCAGGCAAGTGAGGGAGGGAAGGAGGCCAGGCAAGTGAGGGAGGGAAGGAGGCCAGGCAAGTGAGGGAGGGAAGGAGGCCAGGCAAGTGAGGGAGGGAAGGAGGCCAGGCAAGTGAGGGAGGGAAGGAGGCCAGGCAAGTGAGGGAGGGAAGGAGGCCAGGCAAGTGAGGGAGGGAAGGAGGCCAGGCAAGTGAGGGAGGGAAGGAGGCCAGGCAAGTGAGGGAGGGAAGGAGGCCAGGCAAGTGAGGGAGGGAAGGAGGCCAGGCAGATGAGGGAGGGAAGGAGGCCAGGCAAGTGAGGGAGGGAAGGAGGCCAGGCAAGTGAGGGAGGGAAGTAGCACAGGCAAGTGAGGGAGGTAAGAAGGTCAGGCAAGTGAGGGAGGGAAGGAGGCCAGGCAAGTGAGGGAGGGAAGGAGGCCAGGCAAGTGAGGGAGGGAAGGAGGCCAGGCAAGTGAGGGAGGGAAGGAGGCCAGGCAAGTGAGGGAGGGAAGGAGGCCAGGCAAGTGAGGGAGGGAAGGAGGCCAGGCAAGTGAGGGAGGGAAGGAGGCCAGGCAAGTGAGGGAGGGAAGGAGGCCAGGCAAGTGAGGGTGGGAAGAAGAAACTGGGTAGCTGACGAAAAAAATTCTGGAATTTGGTGTCCATAGGAACATCAACTAGCCCTCAAGACGTCTTCCAAATGGCTCTGGACACCAACAGAATTCCACATGGTGAGTAGTAAATAGAAGAGTTAGGACGAAGTGCATGGACGTTACCTGCATTCAAACTTTCGATACTATAGAACAAAACCAAGGCACTTTTATACTTGCTAAACCACTCGCCTATATCCTACATCACCAGCCCTCACCCATGCAATAGCCTAAGTCACATGAGCCACAGCCCTCACATCCTCTTTTTACCAAGCTGGACATCTTATTAAATCAGCAGTTGATATATTTTTTGTGTAATTTGATTAGGCGTCCCTAGACAACCTCTGGAAAATTGTCAGGAGCAACCTCCTAGGCAACAGACCAAGATGGACTGGCCTGTAATTTACCAGCAGTAGGTGAAGTGAAGAATGATGACAAAAATGGCTGTAAATAGCAGTAGAGAGGCTAAATACTCTCTCCTTCCCTAACTAATTATCCCCACACTAACAGTAAAGCTGATTATTGCTCCTGATCATTCTCCTCTCATCTCTTTCATCTATAAAATATTTCCTAGTTTTCCCATTCTTTCTTCCTTACTCTATGTCGCTGTATCTTACTATGGTCAGTAATAGGGCAGTGGTAACATATCATCATTGGTGGTTATCAGCTAATTTTGATGGTATTGATATAGGCTCAAAATTGAGTATTGGTATTGGCAAGAATTTTGGTATCATCCCACCTCTAGTTAGTAATGAGAGGTAATAGACCTCTCCTCGACTATGGCTATAAGACCTAAAAAATTAGCTGCGAGCTCTGTGGCCTTAATCACTAATTACACACAAGGATATTATATGAGCACTATATCATAAATAGGACCAAATAACCAGTATTAAAGTGTAACTCTAAATTTAAACCATTAAGTGGCATTTTAAGGTGTCAGCTGCTTCATGGAAATAATCTAATTATACTTAAGGGAAAGCACTAAACTTTTAAGGGTCATAACACCTGATTAATGGAAGGTATTCAGATTTTATCCAAAGAAAGGAAGAGTGGCTCATTCTATAGATCATAATCCCTCACCAGTGTCAAAGTGTCCCTTCTGACCCTTGACGGATTTCTGGAACTAATAGAGTTTGGTATAAACCTTGGTAACTGATACCAACAAATTGGTTTAAAAAGACATGTGAACAAACACTAGGGCATATTAGAAAACGTTTTGGTCAAGGTCCCAGGACCAAAGCACTAATAAGAGTTTAAGGGTTCTCTCTCCTCTTGATGACTGCATGAATTATAGCATATTGTGACACATCACTCCTGATATGTAAAGTTGAGTTTAGTGATGCCTGTGAAAAGCAATGTGAAGATGTTAAGCACTTAAATGAGTTGCCTTTTTAGCCTTTTCTTTTGCTTACATAAATTTTTATGAACAGTTTTATCTGGGCATATGTTAACATTTCACTCAGTTTTCTGGCGATTTGTAGCAAATGGGCTTGCGCTTTCGTTGTTATTTGCTTGGTACGCAATGGGAAGGCAGAATTTCTGTATTGAGGAGGCATAATGGTGGCTATCTGGCTTGTTTTGAAGCAAGCTTATGATTTTTAATTTGGAGGCTCTGGGGTCTGAGGAAATTTTAGAGGCACAGCCCACAAGCATCACCTTAATGCTGCCACTTGTTCCACCTCTCAAACATTTTAAGCATTGTAAAGGATTTTCACAGTAGCAAGTCATTTTCGAAGATGATTTTCATTCTGTGGTATCTAAAACAGGTTTTGTTGTTTTAGAGATCTGGCAGTGAATGCAGTTTCAGAAAAGAATCTTTTTTTGCATTTGTAACCAAGAACTGTATAACCCATACAGGATTAGCACTACTTTTTTTAATGTGATAAAGTGTAGCCGTAACCTGTTAGCTTAGTCTGACCTAACTTTAGCCTATTAATGAAACTGTAGTATACTTCAACACTTACTGGCTCTTTTTAATGGTTCTACAGTGTACTTTGATAAGCAAGATGTTTACAATACAGTATCAATTAAATTTTGTGTTATGAATGTTTAGTGGTACAGTGGAGCTCCGGATTTCATACGCACCGAATATCGTACGTTTCAAATCTAGATCACTTTTTGGGGCGAAATTTTGGTCCGGATTTCGTACCTCCACCTGGAAATCGTACATATCAGATGCATCCGCCCACCTGGGAAGCCGCCACTCATGCGTACGTGTCTCAATCTGGCTCTCAGTCTTCGCATGTTCATCTAAAACATTTCGTAATAATCCATTGTTTTTTGTGTTTAACCATTGAGTGCCACTGCAAAATAAGCCACCATGGACCCAAAAAAAGTTCCTAGTGCCAGCCCTTTGGTAAAGAAGGTGAGAAACATGTTAGAATTCAAGAAAGAGATTGTAGAAAAATACGAAAGTGGCATACGTTTAGCCGCGCTTGCCAGGACGTACGGGAAGTCGAAATCAACAATCTGTTCCATCCTGGCAAGGAAAGTAGAAATCAAGGAAGCTAAAGTTGCAAAAGGGGTAAATATGCTAACAAAACAGAGATCACAAACAATCGAAGATGTGGAGTTGTTGTTGGTGTGGATCAACAAAAAACAGATAGCAGGAGATAGTGTTGTGGAGTCGATCATTTGCGAAAAGGCAAGGCAGTTGCATGTGGATCTCGTAAAGAAAATGCCTGGAACGAATGCTGCTGTTAGTGAATTTAAGGCCAGCAGTTGCTGGTTCAACAGATTCAAGAAGCGTAGTGCCATACACAGTGTTGTAGGGCATGATGAGGCTGCTAGTTCAGACAAACGTGCAGCCAAAGAATTCGTTGATGAATTCAAGGAGTACCTAGAAGCTGAAGGATTCATCCCCCAACAAGTGTTCAATTGTGATGAAACAGGCCTCTTTTGGAAGAAAATGCCGAAGAGGACCTACATCATGCAGGAGGTTAAGGCACTGCCAGGACACAAACCTATGAAGGCTAGGCTAACTCTTTTGTTCTGTGGTAATGCTAGTGGGGATTTCAAAGTGAAGCCTTTAGTGGAGCATCACTCTGAAAATCCCTGAGTGTTCAATAAAAAATATGTCATCAAGAGTAAACTGTGTGTGATGCAGAAAGCTAATAATAATGCATGGGTCACGAGGCAAATTTTCCTTGACTGGGTCCATGACGTATTTGGCCCAAGTGTGAGAAAACACCTTCTGGAAAATAAATTGCTAGTCAAGTGCCTCCTGGTACTGGACAATGCTTCTGCTCATCCTCCAGACTTGGAAGACCAATTGTTTATGGACTTCAGTTTTATAACAGTGGAGTTCTTGCCTCCTAACACCACTCCTCTCATCCACCCCATGGACCAGCAGGTCATTTCTAACTTCAAAAAACTCTACACGAAAGCAACGTTCCAAGGTGCTTTGAAGTGTCCTTGGACACTGAATTGACCCTAAGAGAGTTCTGGATGAATCACTTCAATATCCTCCATTGCATAAGCCTTATAGATAAGGCTTGGCAGGGAGTGACTTCCAAGACTTTGAACTCTGCTTGGAGAAAATTGTGGCCAGAATGTTTCCTCGACAAGAATTTTTAAGGGTTTGAGGCTGACCCTGACGACCCTATGCCTGTTGTGGAATCTACTGTCTTTGGGGATGTCCATGATGTTAGAGGTAAGTGGCCAGGATGTGGAAGAGTTGGTGGAGGACCACAGAGTGGCAGGATGTGGAAGAGTTGGTGGAGGACCACAGAGAAGAGTTAACCACTGAAGAGCTGCAAGACCTTCAACTGGAACAGCAACAGACTGCAGCTGAAGAAATTGCTTCAGAGGAGGAGGAAGAGAGAGGGAAGAAGGTGCCTTCTTCAGTGATTAAGGACATGTGTGCAAGGTGGAACGAGTTGCAAACTTTGGTGGAAAAATATCACCCTGACCAAGCTTATACAAGCCATATCTGCAGCATGTTCTGTGACAATACCTTGTCCCATTTTAGGCAAATCTTAAAGAGATGCCAGAAACAGAGCTCTCTGGACAGATTTTTAGTGTGACAGGGGTCCAGTGCCAGTAAAAGACAAAGAAGGGAAGTAACCCTGAAGTCCTTACAGAAGGGGATTCCCCTTCCAAACAATAAGCTCTCCTGTCTCTCTCCCCTCCTCGCCTTCTTCCATACGCCAACAAGTCTTGAATAAAGGTATGTAATATTGATTTAAATGTTCATTTATCCATTTCATTAGTGCTTTATATTTATTTCTCATTGTTTTCTGTATGTAAAACTATATTCTTTAAAAAATGTATTTTTTGTTAATATTTTTGGGTGACTGAACTTGATTAATTGTATTTACATTATTTCTTATGGGAAATATTACTTCGGTTTTCGTACGTTTCGGATTTAGACCGACATTCTGGAACAGATTAAGTACGAAATCCGGAGTTCCACTGTATGTACCTTTATTACATGTAAAAGTACATTTTTTATAATGCAGAAGGAAATAAAGTTTATTTGTATATGAGGGATTGAGAGTTGTGCATAGACAGTATCAGCACTGGTTTCTCAGACTCATTAACTATTTCACTGTGTAGTATTCCAGTGTGAGGCACTCACTGTAGGGATACATCATATACATACTTTAAAATAGTGTTCCTGCAGGACTAGACCTGAATACATGGGATCATTCTAGGTTTCCAACCAATATATATTATCTAAGACTCTTCTTTTGGAGTCACTAAAATCTTGTTACAGTGTTTGATTGTGTAACTTTTCCTTTTAAATGTTTACTGTATGTGCTGCTATACCCTCATGTTGTAACTTATTACATTTCATAATATGTAATCCTTTTGGAAAAGGTTCAAGATCGTTTAATAAATTTGTTGAAAATAAATGTACACTGATTGATAGCATGCTGTCCCACATTTAATTACCCGGCAGAGGACTGACCAGCTTCCATTGCTCGTGCTTAATTGCTCGCATGGATTTTTCTTCATAAATGTAAAACAAATTTATAACAATATATTTATCAGGTCTTGATTCACCAATGATAAACTTCTGGATGGGATATTAAATTAATAGGACAGACTATCAAATTAAAATAAAAATTTATTTGAAACAGAAATTTACATAAGATGAATGTTAGGAAGTCTGGTTAGTTCATGGATCAAGTAGTAGCACCTCCAGCTCACAATTAAAGGCCCTGAGTTCGATCCCAGGATGATTGGAAACACTGGGCATGTTACTGTTTGCCCAGCAGAAAGTACATACCTGGGTGTTAGCTTTCTTTTGCAGGTCACATACCAAGGAGAAAATTAAAAGACCTCAATGGAAATAAGTAAGAGTATGTAGCTTCCATAGGTTATCCATGGTTATCAGCCCTCTGGAATAATCATCCAAATGATGACTTGTGTAACAAGTTCTAATAACACTTATTGTAGTGAATACTATGGAGCCCTTTCTGTCAAACAGAGCTCTGTACTCTATATTCTTGAGAGTGAAGGTAAACAGTATTTTTCACAATATTCCTGTTAAAACACACTAGCTGTCTCATTCTCTAGTTTCGATCCATTTGTAGATACTGCCGCCCTATATGGTACTTTAATGTTCCCAAAACTTGGATGGTAACATCTTTGTGACCTTAGTCTCCATTCCTGTTTATCAGTCACTTAAAAGAGGTTCCTTGATGTCAGTGAAGGGCTCTTGACCCAAGGAATTGGACTTGTCCTCCCCTTCCTTGGATCGAGCCTAATTGCCCTTCATTACCCAGGCAATGCATGACCCCTATGGATTTGGCACTTCCCCTAAATATGAGAATAATGACTATTCATTGTGAAAACTGCAGATTTAATAAGAAAAATTATTCTTCAGTACATGACTTTGTTAAAGGTCCATATTGCATATAGTACTTTATGTCCCTCTCACCTCCTATAATTCAAACTTGATCATTTTAATTATTTAACTGTATCACATACATAGATATCCTTCAAGTGGAGTAATATTATTATTTAATACAATCATAACTAAGCACTAAACCCACAAGTGGGGGTAATAACCTTGCAATATGTTTCCGCCAGAAATGCTCATGCATGCTAGTGGTGTCTTTGTGCTTAACAATACTTTATTACATGTAAACTACAATTTATATACTACTCAAAACAGTAAAAAAAAATTTGATTTTGATAAAAAAGACAAAACGAAGATCACATAACTAATTACAAACACTTACCTTCGCAGAGATTAACTGTCGCCTATGGTTGTTATCGTTTCTCTAGTAATAATTTTGTTTTGCGTAATGAGAGAGAGGATAAAAGTGTGTAATATATGAGGAAGGAGGACACACCCAGGCAGCAGCAGCGGGTCGATGTCTTACTCACACTGTTGACGTCGCTTACTACACAAACTTTCTCATACATTCTCTCTGACAAAATATTTTGTCCATTCTAGATTGTATTGATATCCTTTTATGTTGTGTTTCTTGCTTGATACGAAATTTTTTTTTTTAATAGGTCTGTCGTCATTATTTCACCAAATGTTTGTGTGTTGGTAGCGGCTTTAATTTACTCGTAGCTATTTTAATTTGTTTGGCCAACAAAATGGAAATGTCACACTGTTTGGCCTTATTAGTTTATCCTAAGTTAACTCTACATGCATATATGTATATATGTATGTGTATATGTATGTATGTATGTATGTATGTATGTATGTATGTATGTATGTATGTATGTATGTAATGCATGTATGTATGTATGTATGTATGTATGTATGTATGTATGTACGTAATGTAATGTAATGTAATGTAATGTATGTATGTATGTATGTATGTATGTATGTATGTATGTATATATTCTTTCTTTCACATTCACCTATATGTGGTTGTCGGGGTCGATTCTCAGCTCCTGGCCTCACCTCTCAACTTATTTGCCTGATTTACTCTTAGCCTCATAGGTCCTATAGTACCTATTCTTAAAATTATGTATGAAATCTGCCTACACATCTTCACTGAAGTCATTCCATTCCCTAACAACTCTGAGACTGAAGAAATACTTCCTGGCATCCCTGTGACTCATCTGTGCCCCCAAGTACCTGTTTCTCGCCTCTTAAACAGACTAACAATGTCTGCCCTGTCAATCCTCTTGAGTATTATGTATATTATTATCATGTCTTCCCTGGTGTGTGCATGCCCATAAAACCACTATAAAACTTTTAACTTGTGTAAGATTATTTTTATTATAATCAAAATGAAGCGCTAAACCTATAAGGGTCATACAGCGCAGAAACTTGTGTAAAAATCCTGTATAACAGTTACTCATCTTTGCCAGCTTTTTAGATGGGAGTCAACATAATATTAAAACAAGTTTTATTTAGGAATATAATTCAATGTTCTTTTGTAATGTTTATATAGCTGAATTTATTTTGTAAGCAACTCCTTATTATTGCTATTAAATTGACACAAATTATCATTATATTAAAAACCAAGAGGTAAACATGTATGGGTTATACAGTACTGGAGTGTAGATATGTGTAAGGACTGACATCAGTGAAGTTAGTAGTTAGTATGGGTGCATAATTAATGTCAATGATGGTGCAATAGGTTTGTGTTTAAAAGTCAAAGAGTGAGTCCACAGTGAAGGTGGGACTTTCAGCGAGGAGGTCAGTCAGAGTGAGCATATCAGGGCATTGTAGATGTTAAAAAGTGAATTCTGCATTCTCTGAAGATATGACAAAAGATTAAGATATGATGAACAGAGAGCTCATCTTGGCAATCTTTGCAGAGTGGTACTGAGCATTTTTCCCTAAATCATAATTAACCCTTAAACGGTCCAAATGTATAAGTATATATGTTCACTCGCGTAGCGCCCCAAATTTTTTGAGAGAAAAAAAATTGTCTTTTTTTAAGTAAGAAAAAAGAGCGTATGGTACCCAGGCATCCCCAATTATTTTAATATGACACACAGTGAGTGCGCACACCCATTCTCTCATGTCTAGGTGACTCAGGCTTATAGTGGCAATGTTGAATGAATGACAAAGAAAACGTATATACGTGTATACATTTGGGGTGCTACGCACGTGAACGTATATATACGTCTGGACCATTTAATGGTTAAGAAAGCAGTTTCCCATACCAAATAACAGTATATCAGTAGAGAGTGTGCCTATCACCTATCCAAGAAAAATGAGCAAAAGTTTCAAATAGGTTCAGCCGAGTAAACACAGCTTTTAAGGAGACCGCGAGATTTTTATGATAGTATCAAGGAGAAGAAATTCGATTATCACATTCTGAGATAGTAAAGCCACAAAGCCATAATATGGGATGTGGGATGATAGGGCATTGTTTTTCAGTTATCAAGTTTGGGATATTAGCAGTTTGGAGGGATATGTTGTGTATCTTTATACGTATATGCTTCTAAACTGTTGTATTCTGAGCACCTCTGCAAAAACAGTGATAATGTGTGAGTGTGGTGAAAGTGTTGAATGATGATGAAAGTATTTTCTTTTTGGGGATTTTCTTTCTTTTTTGGGTCACCCTGCCTCGGTGGGAGACGGCCGACTTGTTATAAAAAAAAAAAAAAAAAAAAAAAAGGTAGTTTTAACATTGGAAAATTTGAAATCATGTGAGGTGGCCCAGTTGGAAGTGAAATTATAATTCTGAATGGCCTTGCACTTTAATGGCCAATTCATTTTATAAGAAGAATGATGACCTATAACTGTATCATAGGTATAATTTTAGGCTGTGGAGATACAAATTTGCTAGTATAATAACATAGTTAGAAAACTTGGAATCATTGGACTCCATGTGTTAACTAGAAAATGCCTCCTCTGGTTGCTGTCACACTTTTAACACTTGTGTATCTTGTGATCTTGAGCTTGTAGGTGAAATTTTCCAGGTTATTAACCTAGCTAATATACAGTAATTGGTAACTAGAGAAATTATTATTATAATCAAAACTAAGTGCTAAACCCACAAGGGTCATGCAGCTTATATAACTAGATAAATTATTATAATCAACACCAAGCACTAAACCCACAAGGGTCATACAGCACTGCATATAACCAGAGAAACCCTCTTCTGATCAGCTTCAAATTTTCAAAGGTGATGCATCCTACATAGAGGATTTGGATTCATCTCGGGCTGTATAGATGCTAATTTACCAATTTTTTCTTTTTTAAGAAACTTTGACATTAGTTTCCGTGTAGTGATTTTTTAATGCCTCTACTGATTGAGTCTAAACCTTCAGTGCTTTTTGCATGTGTTGTGGTACAGGAGGAAGGGGTAACAGGATATGGGGAATACCTTTCTTAGATCATTCAGTGACTGAAATGCACTTAGGTATATCATTTTTCAACATTCATGACTGGTAATACTGTTATCACGAATATCTCACAGGAAATACATCTTCATAGAGTCCTTTAGAATTCATCAACATCTTATCTTAGAATTCACTATGTATCAATCCTTTGTTTATTGAATGTGTGGTAGGTCCATTATCTCTCATCATCATCTTCATTATTAACCCATTCAGCATTTGTTTGTTTTTCACTGTCAAACTCACAAGTACTAAACACTATATGTTGCTCATTGATTGCTGACTTTATTTCTTGTGCCTTCCTGTTGTGAATATTATTACAATCATGGGGGTAGCACTAAATCTATAGGAGTCATAGAGAGCCTGGGAGAATGGAAGGCACTCAGGTTCAATCTAAGGACAGGAAAAGTAGTTATAATCCATGTAAAACTGCATGGGGCCTGGTCATGGACTGGGCCACAGGGGTGTTGATTCCTGGAACACCCTCCAGGTATACTACTCCAGGCAGTATGAGGTATATGTTTAGAGCTAAACTAGGCACTTGTACACATATTTCAGCTAGGAAATAAAGTTTCACAAGTCATCTTTCAGTAAATAATGATGAAAGGCAAACCAGAATGAATGCCAGGAATCATACACCTTTACTTTACACTCCTGGTTCTACTTGCAACCTACAGTACCTCCACCATCAGAGGCCTTCCAAGATGGCCACTTACTGTCTAATCATAGGGTTAGACATCTGGGGATTCATGTCATGACGAACCATCACAACACTACTTATGGAAGGATCACTTAAACAGGACTGGATAGCGATTCTTTTCCCTTCATCTAATAACTTTATTTTATATAAAGGGTGAATTATCCCCACTAATTAGACCAAATGTAAGAAATGGGTGGGGAGTATTCAGACGCTATCCAAAGAAGGGAAGGATAGGTCCAGTTCCTTGAATAAAAAGCCTTGACAAAGAGCCCCCTTGAGGGGAAATATGTAAATCGTTCATTGCTACTGGCAGTTTATATCTTATTTTATCTTGATCCAGCTCCTTTATGTATCAACAGCTTACTATTGTAACACTGACCCCCCACTCACTGCCAGCAGCTTACTACTGTAATCATGACCCCACTTATTGATCCATATGTTAAGGAAACTAAAATAATTTAGTATGTACGTATTTCTAAATGTACTATTATTATTCAAAACACTGGTACCCATAGTACATAATATTCCTGAAACATAAGGATACATATTTCAGTTTGTGTATTGACCAGTTTAACTATTTCTGCATTTTATTATAAATATAAATCTCAATATTCATTAAAGAATCTGTTAAAGGAAAATTCAGTCAAAGTAAAGAAACTAAAAATTAAGTCAAAAGATGACAATGGATACTGTTATTCTGTAATATACTCAGTTTATGGGCAAACTATAATATGCTGTCACGTGTACAGTCATAGATTTCCAGTGTTATAAAAGCACTATTCTGCCAAGGTAATTGAAGGACTTCATTAAATTTACTCTCTTTAACAGGAAAAATTAAATAAATTTTGTTGTAATGCATTTTAACTTACTGCAAAATCAATTCTTAATTATGCTTCTGAAGAAAAGTTTATTCACAGAGGTTACATTTTTCAAGAAATCTAAGATTTTATAGCATTGCTTATTATCAGTGTAAGCCTTGTGATTAGTGCGCTTAAAATGCATTGCATAATTAGCGAGTTTCTTCTGTAACTGCAGTCGTACAAACTACGTACATATATCAACTGTAACTCCCATATGGTTCACAAAAAATAGAAAACTGCAGTTTTTAATGCTATAAAATCTTAATAATATGACATGTATTATTTTTAAACAACAACATTTAAATTTACCCCAAATTCCCACAACTGTAATATGCAATTCAATATGGCACTCAAACATTCCTAGTGCCACCAAAAATCCTTACACATGTAATGCATCATTCAAAATGGCACTCAAATATTTCCTTAGTGCCTACTAAACAAATTAAATGACTCGTAGGCATATGAGTTGGGGTGAAGGGGGAGATGGAAGAACATCTTGGCAGCCGACCCAATTTAATATGCTATATCAGAAAGGACTTTAGCATATGTTAGTTACTCATATTGTAACTTTTGTGCTATTTTATGCTCCATACTGCTTATACAGAAATCAGAGCAGTCTTAAGAAATCAGGGAGAATTTCTTCCACCTCTCCAGTGAAGTCTTAAACACTATGATCCCACCTGTAATGTTATATTCAATATAGCATTCAAACATTTCTTTAATGCCAAAACAAAATATAAATGTAATAGTTGCATCTTTTATAAATCTATGCAAACTATTATCTTTTGCAAGTGCTATGTGTATATATATACATACATATCTTCTTTCAACTGGCCATATCCCACCTAAGCAGGGTAACCCAAAAGGAAAAACAAAAGTTTCTCCTTTTAAATTTAGCAATATATACAGGAGAAAGGGTTACTAGCCCCTTGCTTCCGGCATTTTAGCCGCCTCTTACAACACACATGGCTTAGACTAAGAATTCTGTTCCAATACTATGTGGAGATAAGAGGAAATAAACAAGAACTAGTAAGAAAATAGAGGAAAACCCAGAGGGGTGTGTACATATGCATGTGTAGTGTGACCTAAGTGTAAGTAGAAGAAGCAAGACGTACCTGAAATCTTGCATGTTAATGAGACAGAAAAAAGACACCAGCAATCCTACCATCATGTAAAACAATTACAGGCTTTCACTTTACACTCATTTGGCAGGACGGTAGTACCTCCCTGGGTGGTTGCTGTCTACCAACCTACTACCTAGGTGTATACATATCTTCTTTCAAGAAATTGGCCATATCCCACAGAAGCAGAGTGGCCCAAAAAGAAAAACAAAAATTTCTCTTTTCAACTTTAGTAATGTATACAGGATAAGGAGTTACTAATCCCTTGCTCCCGGCATTTTAGTTGCCTCTTACGACACGCATGGCTTATGGAGGAAGAATTCTGTTACACTTCCCCATGGAGATAAAAGGAAATAAACAAGAACAAGAACTAGTAAGAAAATAAAAGAAAATCCAGAGAGGTGTGTATATATACGCTTGTACATGCATGTGTAGTGTGACCTACTGAGTGTAAGTAGAAGTAACAAGACGTACCTGAAATCTTGCATGTTTGAGAGACAGAAAAATAGACACCAGCAATCTTACCATCATGTAAAGCAATTAGAGGCTTTCGTTTTACACTCACTTGGCAAGACGGTAGTACCTCCCTGGGCAGTGGCTGTCTACCAACCTACTACCTAGGATATACATATACATACTGTATCTTAAATAAATACAGAAGAAATGCATTAACCCGTAAACGGTCCAAACGTATATATACGTTTTTTCAACATTTGAAAGTATGTAAAAAAAGTAGATCTTCTTTTTGTTTTTTACATTTGAAAATGTGTAAAAAAACTTTGATCTACTTTTTTTTGTTATATTTGAAAATATGTAAAAAAAAAACGTAATCTACGTACTTTTGTAGCACTACACATGTGAACGTAGATCTGCTTGGACCGTTTGTGGGTTAACATACCAGACACCCCCCACATTTATTACCTAAGTGATTCCAGGAGAACCATCAAACCAGTTAGTCAAACTATTATCTCCTATAGACACAATGTAATAACTGAGGATTTCACTTCTGGGAACTAATTTCATACCATAAAATTTGGGTAGCTTAGGGGCTATCTAGTCAGAAAATAAGAGTCGCAGTTGTGGGCAGGGAAAGGGGAGCACAAGCTGGCAGTTATAAGTTGGAGAAAGGTCTGTACTATCTAGTCTGAAAATGGGTTGGATGTGTACATTTTGTCCCCAATGACAAACATGTCTAGTACAGTACATCAAATGTTAGTAGGTAGCTAAAAGAAGAAATAAAAGTTTATGATTAATATTATATTTTAAGAAATAAAAGATATAAGCTAGGTTACACATGATACAGTTTTCTTAAAATCTAATATATTTAACACAGTAAAGTATTATTCAACGAGAGGCAAAAAATACTTAAAAAAAAGGAAGCAGCATACAGTCACTGCATCTAGCCTTCTTTAATAAGAATTATCCATATTGCACACAAAATACATACAGTGGTACCCTGAGTTTCATACATAATTCGTTCCAGAAGGCTGTTCGGGTGCCGTTACTGAACGAATTTGTTCCCATAAGGAATAATGTAAATTAGATTAGTCCGTTTCAGACCCCCAAAAATACACTTATAAAAGCACTTACAATAATACACTTGCATAATTGTTCGA
Source organism: Cherax quadricarinatus (assembly GCF_038502225.1). Taxonomy (NCBI): domain Eukaryota; kingdom Metazoa; phylum Arthropoda; class Malacostraca; order Decapoda; family Parastacidae; genus Cherax; species Cherax quadricarinatus. The sequence goes on along the minus strand of NC_091298.1, from coordinate 3,073,590 downwards.
GTTTGGAGCTGTATGAAACTTGGGGTACCACTGTACTCACCTGTATATACATACATGTACATTTAGCAACTATACTGAAAATTAACATAATCAGCAGTTTATTTTTATACAAAATATAAAAGACAGCAATTTTGTATGAATGATGGTGAAAGTGTTGAATGGTGATGAAAGTTTTTTCTTTCCTTTTAGGTCACCCTGCTTTGGTGGGGACAGCCGACGCATTAAAAAAAAAAAAATCTTATATTCTAACCTTTCTCATGATATTCCAAATAATATTAAGATGTTGCAACTTCACTTCCTAATGTTGTTAGCGACAAGTGTATTTATGCTCCATCTTAAGTTTTAAGGATTATCAACAAAAACTTCCTCCAGACAAACAATGATCTCATGAAGGCTCGAGCAGCTTCAATATGTGACGCTCCATGATGAGTTGAACTGTTAGAGAAAGAAGTATTAAGAAAAAGTGAAAATACTGATTAATTCATTATGGTTAATCCTTGAATTAACAGACACCAATTTTATGAATTCTGAATTTAAGCAACAAGATCAGACAACATCCAGAAACAACGGACACACTCAATTAAATTAAAAATTGTTTGTTATTGTTACAGTTTGTCATGTAAATTTATTTTGATTTTAATGGACAAAGTCCTTTAAATCCAGAACTGTCTATTATTGTTATGATCATGGAAAAACAATCTCGTCATTTGGATTTAAAAGACAGCCAGCTTTAAGGTTGGAGGTCAAAATTTCGGCCAACTTTTTTATTTTTCAACCAATTTTTTTTATTTTTGGTGTACGTTTAGAGGCTCATATGTAGAACAATGTGACAAAGTTTCAGTATGATTGGCCAACAAACAACAGAGAAAAAAAATATTTAATGACTTTTCATATATGGCAGCAAGAATGACAAAATGGCACTACGAGTGGCACTTCCGACAATCCCAACCGTTAGAATACGTCTGACACGAATTTTGGATGCACATGTTTCATCTAATATATCTTATTATCATGGAAAAAAAAATACATTTGATAGACTTTTTGGCATTCACCAAAATATCTGCCTTTTACCTCCCACAAAACCAAAAATATTTGATATACTGTATTCCAAAAAAAGAAGCACCAAATAGTCAAACACAATTTGTTTTATATTGTCTGTGAAAATCATTTCAAAACAATCATTAATAATGGTGTAGGTCAGCGAAATAAGTGAAAAAGTTACTTCCGAGATATAGGCCTGGAACGCCGGCCGGCCCGCCGTCTCAAATTTTTTTTTTTTTCGCAAAAAATTGCATTTGTTTCAGTGGTTTTCTAAGTAAACTAATGTTCTAGTGCAGTTATCCTCTTCAAAATACCGTTTTCTATCACTCACAGATCAAACAATACAACAAGGAGACGAGGAGTAACTCATTTATATCGAAATATTGCTGGTGGACTCTCAATTCAATTCAATTCAATTCAAAGTTTATTCTCTATAAGAACATAAGAACATAAGAAAGGAGGAACACTGCAGCAGGCCTGTTGGCCCATACTAGGCAGATCCTTTACAATTCATCCCACTAACAAAACATTTGACCAACCCAATTTTCAATGCTACCCAAGAAATAAGCTCTGATGCGCAAGTCCCACTCAAATCCAACTCCTCCCACTCATGTACTTATCCAACCTAAATTTGAAACTACCCAAAGTCCTAGCCTCAATAACCCAACTAGGATTACAATGCTGAGTTTACAGAATTTGGTTATTGTGTGGTTTACATGTAGTAAAATAATGATTACAGAGTGTACCACTAGAACACCTAGCATGGCTAGGCATTTCGGGCAGACTTAGTTTAATTCTTAATTTTAAAATATTACAAATTATGAGGTAAGTTGGTATCATGGCTAAGTGACTAAATACTAGTTTGTGAGTTTAGCAATGTGAATGCTTTTGTTTTGGCACAGTACATAGTTTCAGTATTGGAGTATCACAGGATTCATTATTTTAAGATTGAGATTAATATTTCTGTTTATGGTCAAATGGGTGAGTGAGTGTAAGTGTGAACCACCAGGTGGTATTCGTGTAGTTAGTTGACAGGGAGTATCAAGGATATAAGATGTTTTCTAATGGTAGTTTTGAAGGTGATGAATGTGTCTGCAGTTGTAGAGTTCTCAGGTAGGGTGTTCCAGATTTTAGGGCCTTTGACATACATTGAATTTTTGTAAAGGTTTAGTCGGACACGGGGAATGTCGTAGAGATGTTTGTGTCTGGTGTTATGCCTGTGGGTTCTGTCACAACTATCAAGAAAGCATTTTAGGTCAAGGTTGATATTGGAGTTTAAGGTCCTGTAGATGTAGATTGCACAGTAGTAAGTGTGGATGTACTGAACAGGGAGTAAGTTTAGATCTATGAAGAGTGGGGGGGGGTGTTGCCAGGGATGGGATTTAGTGATTATTCTTACTGCGGCTTTTTGTTGGGTTATTATTGGCTTTAGGTGTGTTGCTGCAGTTGATCCCCAAGCACAAATAGCATAGGTGAGGTATGGATAAATAAGTGAGTGGTAAAGTGTGAGAAAGGCATTTTGCGGCACGTAGTATCGTATCTTGGAGAGGATCCCAACCGTTTTGGATACTTTTTTGGTTATGTGTTGGATATGGGTGCTGAAATTCAGGTTGTTGTCAAGGTATAGGCCTAGGAATTTGCCCTCATTATGTCTGGTAATTAGAGTGTTGTCGATCTTAATGTTAATTTGTGCATCTCCTGCTCTGCTACCAAATATAATATAGTAGGTTTTGTCAGTGTTAAGCATAAGTTTATTGGCTGTCATCCAAGTCGATATTTTGATCAGCTCCTCGTTAACAATGGTGTTGAGGGTGGCAAGATTAGGGTGAGAGATGACATAAGTCGTGTCATCAGCAAAGAGAATGGGTTTCAGGTGTTCTGATACGTTTGGAAGATCATTGATGTATATGAGGAAGAGCAGGGGACCAAGGACACTTCCCTGCGGAACTCCAGTATCAAGTGGCCATGTTGTTGATGCTGTGTCTTTAATGGTGACATACTGGTACCTATTAGTAAGGTAAGATTTGAAATAAGCAAGCGCATGGCCTCTTATACCGTAATGGTCAAGTTTGTGGTGTAGGATGCCGTGGTCTACTGTGTCAAAAGCTTTTCTTAGGTCAATAAAAATTTCTAGTGGATATTCCTTATTTTCCAATGCTGTGTAAAGCAGATCTAGCATTTTTATGATTGCATCATTAGTGCTTTTATTTTTCCTGAATCCAAATTGGCAGGGGTTGAGTATGTTTTGTGCCGTTATAAATGAATATAGTCTCCTGTGCATGAGTTTCTCAAAGATTTTGGATAGCAATGGTAAGTTTGATATTGGCCTATAGTTGTTTAGGTCTGTAGGGTCACCACCTTTATGTATTGGTGTAACCCTTGCTATCTTGAGTAGTTTCGGGAAGGTGCTAGTTTCTAGTGACTTAAAAAGTAATGAAATAGCATGCGAAAGGACATGGGCCACTCGCTTGTACAGTAATGGTGGGACATGAGACAGATTCCCTGAGTTATTTTAAAGTGACTTTATAATCTCGGTGACCTCCGTGGGCTCAGTTGGTGCAAGATAGAAGGAATTTGGGAAATTCCCATCTAGGTAGTCCCCGGCATGGGCATTGGTATGTGGGATTTTATTGGCGAGATTAGATCCTATGGTTGAGAAGAAGTCGTTTATCTTGTTAGCTGTGTCAGTGGGATGTAGTGGTGTTTCATTAGGTTTAGTTAGGACAATATTCTTGGTTTTTTAAGTTTCTAGGTCCCTAGAATCTGAGAGAGTGTTTTCCAGGTCTTTATTATATCTCCTCTAGTGTCTGTGAATCTACTGGAGTAGTATAGTTGTTTGGCTTTCTTTATTACTTTGGTGAGAACTGATGAATAGTGTTTAAGAATATCTTTGTGTATTAAGCCCTGTCTATATTGCTTTTCATATTGGTGTTTCTTGTCAATGGATTTCAGAATGGTGCTGGTTAGCCATGGGCAACCAAGCCGTTTGTTTGTGATCTGTTTCGTTTTTATAGGACAATGTTTGTTGTATAGTCTAAGTAATTTGTTAAGAAAAATGTCTGTCCAGTCATCAATACCATTGGCTTTGGAGAATTCTGTAGGCCAGTCAACAGTCTCTAGGTCAGCTGTGAACTTCCTTATCGAGGCCTCGTCATGGAGTCTAAATGAGACTTTGTTGTATTCAAGTGGTGGTTTACTAATGTTTGTCAGGAGGAAGGTAGGGTAGTGGTCTGTAGTGCTATCTGTGATTATCCCTGATTTAAGGGGGGCTAGTATATTGGTCCATATGTGGTCTATTATGGTTGCACTTATCTCAGTGAGCCTGGTTGGTTTAGTTATTGTTGGTATGAGAAGTGTGTTGTTCATATTGTTGATGAAATCAGTTACAGGCTGATCATCTAGTATGCCAAGGTTGATGTTGAAGTCTCCAGCTAAGAGAAGGTGGTGCTTATTCATTTGTCTGTTTGTTATTAGTGACTTTAATTTCTCACTGAAATTTGGGATGTTTGTGTGAGGTATCCGGTAAATGGCACCAATTGTTATATGTGTCTTAAGGTTTTTTACAGTAAAATTAGCAAAAATGTATTCCCCATATTCATCACTAAAGCAAGTGGTGCTAATACAAGATAATTGGTTAGAGTAATAGATTGCAATACCACCCCCAACTTGGTTTGGTCTGCAGTTGTGAACTGCTGTGTATCCTGGTAGAGGGTAGATATCTATTGTGTCCTGCTTAAGCCAGGTCTCAGTAAGAATAATGCAGGAGAAGGGTGTCTTTAGTGATTCAAGAAGTGCCAGGAGGTCATCATAGTGTTTGCTTAAGGACCTGATGTTGTAGTTAAGTACTGATAGACTTTTAGCATTGTTTAGGATAATGTTGGCTTGTGATGCTGTGTAATAAAGGCAGTTACTTTCCAATAGGTTTTGATTGGGTGTCAGATTATGGAGGTTTAGATCAGGGTCAACGTGATCAATCATCATCTAGGTTTAAATTATGGTTATTTATATCCTGAGTTGTGTGTTGAGTTCTAGTACTGATATCTGTAGCGGTGGGAAGTTTGGACAAGTATATAGCCATATTATATATAATAAAATAGGCCATATTATGGCCTATTTTATTATATATAATATAATAAAATACATGGGTTGAGAACAGACGCGCTACCTACATCAACGTTACCATACCTGATATAAATGACTATAATTTCTTGTAGAAACGTCTTAGAACATTGATTCTTGTACCATTGTGTTGCTAAAGAGTTAAGCTATTTTTCTATATGAATAACTCAATTTCCATAATTTTCTATTTTTTTCTTGAGACAATCTCGTCATTTGGATTTAAAAGACAGCCAGTTTTAAAGGACACTCCCTCCCCTCTTATTAGTTTATTAAATCATGGTTTAACTTTAGTTACAAGTACTTCTGAATCAATTGATAATCAAAGCCTAAGTAACAAGACACCAAGACTACCACAACCCACCTGGTTACAAGATTTTCATTGTGAATAACTCAAAATAGGGAAAAACTGATAATAAAAGATTTTGGTTAAATAGGAAGTTGTATAAAGCTTTACTGTACATTACTTCGTCATAAAGTTGACTTCTAAAACCTCCACAACACTCAGTAAATACCATCAGTATACTTGGAGAGGGTTTCAGGGATCAACATCCCCGCGGCCCAGTCTGAGACCAGGCCTTGTGGTGGATCAGAAATAGTGACTCTGGTAAAATATTAAGTTATAATGGTGGGATAACACTGCCAAGGGGAAGGTAATCTCAGAATCACTAACACATATAAATAAAGAGAAAAAACTGTAAGGTGGGAGAGTTTGAAGAAGAAATGTTTGTCTTAATTACTGAACAAGTATAGCTTGTGAAATATCTGTTGCTTTTACATATTTACTAAACATAAAAAAAGTCAGCAAACTGGAGGTAGTGTATTGGTGTGAAAATATGACGGAATTTTGGCTAGTGATGATCAGGAGTAGTCAAGTGGCCCATCGTAGCTGCCTACAGTCTGCTTAGAAAGTTTTGACTCCAGCCTCAGGCCAAACTTTTGATCATTGCAGCACAAGGCAACAGATGATTGAAGCACAAACTTTTTAGAAATCTTCTTAAACACCTGTACACCAATTGTAAGTGTGGCCTTGCAGCTTCAAGAGTGCACTCATTTGCCTTTGGGTCAAACTCTGCGCTATGTTCAATGAAGCTTGAGTGATGGTATATGTGATGGATAATAATGTTAGAAGAGGAGAGTGTTTTGTTCTTTGTGTCATGGCTGCTCCAGAGATGCAGCAGCAGCCACGAGGCAGAGAACAAAACACCGTATTCTTCTAACATTATTATTATCCATCTAATACACGCATCATCTAAGCTTCATAAAACATAGTGCACTCTATGATCCAAAGGAGGATGAGTCCACTTTTGAAGCTGTATGGCCCACTTACACTTAGTGTATGAGTGTTTCCAAAAATTTCTAAAAAGTCTGTATTTCACCCTTCTATTACTGTATGTTGCAATGATCAGAAGTTTGCTCTGCAGCTGGTGTAATAGCTTTCTGTGCAGATTTGAAAAGGAGCAATTCAGTTGCATCTATACTGAACATATGGTGATTTGTGGTCATTTTCTTCAATTATTTCTTGTGAAACAGAATACTCATGTCATGGCTTAAAGAACAGTCATGAGGTGGGAGCACTAAACCTGTAAAGGTCCTACTGAGTTTGGGGGAATGGGAGGTAACCAGGTTTGATTCAAGGAAGGGGAAATCAGGTCCATTTCCTTAGATTAAGAGCCCTTTACCAGCATCAAGAAACCTCCCTTGAGGAGTTTGGCTTAGAAAAGATTTGTATTGTACTGTATGTGTGGTGACCAAACACATGTAACAACCATCAAACAAACTCACTACTGTGTGCTAGCACATAACTAGGACATGTGAGCTAAAGTATTTTATAATTAAAAAAACAATAACTCAGTTTTGGCCACAATAAATACTCGTTGCAGTGTATAGGTGGTATCTCCAATTACTTCCAGCACAACAGAATGCTATTTAGCTTGGCTTGAGATAATTGTGTGTATGGAGACTAAATTAGCTTCAACACGCCAGACACTGTTAGCTCAGGAAATGTGCCAGTGTCTCAATTATTAAGGAAAAACCTTGAACTTAGCCATCTGATTTTATAGGTAAAAGAAGTGTTATGACTAAGATTTCATAATAAATAAACCCCATAAGATACACTCTGTACCTCTTCTAGGGATACCTAATAATAATGATTTCAAGGATATGAATAAGAAAAATAAAAAGGATGTTAATTCACAACAACATTACATAAAACTATAAATGCCATGCCTTGTTTACTCCCTCTTGCAACAGCAATGCTGAATGCAGAAGTACCAGCAACATTAGTGGTAGTGATGTCTACTCCATGATCTAGTAGCTCGTTTGCACAATGTGAATGATCGTTATGTGCAGCATACATTAAAGCAGAATTTCCCATCTGAAAAGTTGATAAATTCCCATGAGTTACATGTTGTCATGGAATTTAATGGCATGCAAAAGGTTAATGAGAATTCTATAATGCACACATTTCAAGACAGTTTTATTAACTTGTAGAACATTATTATACATACATGGTCAACATGGTTCGGATCAGCACCAAAACTGATCAAAAGTTTAATAATTTCATGATGACCATTACTAGCAGCAAGCAGAAGAGCAGTCTCTCCATCTTCTCCCTGAAATGATTAAAGTTTGTATATGTAGGCATTACTTTAGGTTTAAACATTTTTTTTTTTTTTTTAATGCATTGGTTGTTTCCTACTGTGGCAGGGTGACTTGAAAAAAAAAGGAAACACTTCCATCATTAATCACTCCATCAGTGTCTTGCCACAGGTGTGTTGAGTTGACACTACAGTTTAAAATTGCAAGCATATCTCCACCCCTCCTTCAGAGTGCAAGCACTGTACCTATCACCATCGTTTGCCTGTCCATATTCCATGGAACAGTGTACAAGTGTATGTGCAAGTGGAAAGTCTACAAGAATTAAACTCAATTAATAATGCTAAAACTTTACCCAAAAATTTACTTTATACTGCTAAAATACGTAAATATATTGTACTGTATTCTCTTTTTACCATAACACATCTTAATGTATTATAGTTATTTTCATTATACTTAGACTGCATACAGTATTAACTAAAATTACAGAAATACCATATTTCATAATAATTAATATTATGCATGCACAGGAGGACCCTGAGTATTCGACATCCTCTTTTCGGCATTCCATGTTTTTATTGGCTTTCAACTGAGCCACTGTTCATTATGTTCGGTGCTTTTACTGCTTTTCTGTCATTTTCACACATCAGTTGCATAAAGGAAGGGAGACAGGCACCATATTTTAAAGTTAAGTGTTATATGTACTGTGTATTTATTTTACTCTTTTATCTTTTTTTTATGTCTAGCTGTATTGAGCATTAAATATATAATAGTGAAAACATGTTACCAGGCATTTTAAATACATTCAATAATGAATAAACGCTCTTTTCCACCCACCGGCAATTTTCGCTTACCGCACATAGTCGTGAACCTAAGAGCCATACAAATGAGGCCCTCCTGTATATTTTCTACATAAAAATATTACATCAAATTCTGTAAAACACAATAAGCGAGAAAAAAAAGTTTTCAGGAAGCTGGTATTCTCAATAATGGCTCCCTCCCTCCTAAAGAAAGGAAAAAATAATTTTCCAACAAACCAACATCTAAACCAATTTATCTGGCACACCCCATCTTTCACATCTATCATGGCACAGTATTAAATATTTTTCATCGCTTAATTTTATATTATTTTAACACAGAAATACATACTAGTAAACCCTTGATTAAAGCAGAAGTGGACTGCATGATTTTGTAATAGTACGACTAAAAAACTGCAACCAAACAAGTCATAGCCCACTTATGTGCACCTGTGCCTTACTTACTTATTACAATCAATCAAAACTAAGAGCTAAACCCACAAGGGTAGGTCATACAACTCTGCATAATATTCATATCATATATTGGACTCGAACATGACATCACCAGTGTCTTCTGCCCCCTTGCTACAACATTCAAAATCTATGCTTCACGCTCATATCTCCTCAAGGGAGGTTCCTTGACATTGGTGAGGGACTCTTGGTAAAGGAAATTGGATCTGTGCTCCAGTTTCCTGAACTGAGTCTGAATACCTTTCATTCCCCCTCCCCCCCCACAGGCACTGTATAATCCCTATGGGTTTAGCACTCCTCCATGAACGTAATAATAATAATAATTCACACTCATTTAGCAACGTTGGTACGTACCACTATACTCTAGTGCATTTCCTTTCTTGCCTCTATGTACCACCCACCTTGAGATCTATGGTTTATTTCATCTTTCATAAAACTATCTGCCCAACAGTCCACTCCCAAATACAGTGGTACCCCATGTTTCGGCCATAATTCATTCCAGGAGGTTGTTCGAGTGCCGTTACTGAACGAATTTGTTCCCACAAGGAATAATATAAATTAGATTACTCTGTTTCATACCCCTAAAAATACACAAATCGAATATCATATTTTTCACTGCCTAGATTTTTTGTTACATTAACATTATTATTTTTATTATATTCATGGAGGGGTAGGGGGTCAGCCTTGGAAAAGTTAGAGGGAGGGGGTAAAGGAGGTTTTGTGTGTGCGGGGTTTGCGCTTCCATCAAGCGTGCATGAGCGTGTTAAATAGGAACAAACGAAGACAAATGGTGTTGTTGGAGTGTAAGCATGGTAACATTTACGAAGGGATTCAGGGAAATCAGCAGACCGTACTTGAGTCCTGGAGATTCAAAGTTTATTCTCTATAAGGATAACAATGCTGAGTTTACAGAAATTTGGTTACTGTTTGGTTTACATGTAGTAAAATTGTGATTACAGAGTGTACCACTAGAACGCTTAGCATGGCTAGGCATTTCGGGCATACTTAGTTTTATTCTTAATTGTAAAATATTACAAATTATGAGGTAAGTTGGTATTATGGCTAAGTGACTAAATACTAGTTTGTGAGTTTAGCAATGTGAATGCTTTTGTTTTGGCACAGTACATAGTTTCAGTATTGGAGTATCACAGGATTCATTATTTTAAGACTGAGATTAATATTTCTGTTTATGGTCAAATGAGTGAGTGAGTGTAAGTGTGAACCACCAGGTGGTATTCGTGTAGTTAGTTGACGGGGTGCATCAGGGAGATAAGATGTTTTCTAATGGTAGTTTTGAAGGTGATGAATGTGTCTGCAGTTCTAGATGGGAAGTACAGTGCCAGCACTCTGAAAGAAGGGTGTTAATGTTGCAGTTTTATAACTGTAGTGTAAGCATGCCTCTGGCAAGACAGTGATGGAGTGAATGATGATTAAAGTTTTTCTTTTTCAGGCCACCCTGCCTTGGGAAATGGCCGATGTGTTAATAAAATCAAAATCATGGGGAAATATTAAACTCGTAGGAGACATACAGCAACTGATAAATAAAAGGTTATCAGGTTTGATCGAAGGAGGTAGAAGGTAGCTCCATATACTAGCTACAAAATATCATCATCCTAGAATGCTTTACAGGCTGTACAAACCTACCTCTAAATTAACTTTGGCTCTGTTCTGAATGAGCAGCTTTACAGTAGGTAGTTGTCCATAATATGCTGCCCACATAATTGGTGAAAATCCATTACTGTCCAATTCATCAACATCAATATCTGAAAAATATATTTATCAGACAAGTAATTGCTGAAGACAAGGATGTGTGATGTCACCGTGGTTGTTTAATATATTTATAGATGGGGTTGTAAGAGAAGTAAATGCGAGGGTCTTGGCAAGAGGCGTGGAGTTAAAAGATAAAGAATCACACACAAAGTGGGAGTTGTCACAGCTGCTCTTTGCTGATGACACTGTGCTCTTGGGAGATTCTGAAGAGAAGTTGCAGAGATTGGTGGATGAATTTGGTAGGGTGTGCAAAAGAAGAAAATTAAAGGTGAATACAGGAAAGAGTAAGGTTATGAGGATAACAAAAAGATTAGGTGATGAAAGATTGAATATCAGATTGGAGGGAGAGAGTATGGAGGAGGTGAACGTATTCAGATATTTGGGAGTGGACGTGTCAGCGGATGGGTCTATGAAAGATGAGGTGAATCATAGAATTGATGAGGGAAAAAGAGTGAGTGGTGCACTTAGGAGTCTGTGGAGACAAAGAACTTTGTCCTTGGAGGCAAAGAGGGGAATGTATGAGAGTATAGTTTTACCAACGCTCTTATATGGGTGTGAAGCGTGGGTGATGAATGTTGCAGCGAGGAGAAGGCTGGAGGCAGTGGAGATGTCATGTCTGAGGGCAATGTGTGGTGTGAATATAATGCAGAGAATTCGTAGTTTGGAAGTTAGGAGGAGGTGCGGGATTACCAAAACTGTTGTCCAGAGGGCTGAGGAAGGGTTGTTGAGGTGGTTCGGACATGTAGAGAGAATGGAGCGAAACAGAATGACTTCAAGAGTGTATCAGTCTGTAGTGGAAGGAAGGCGGGGTAGGGGTCGGCCTAGGAAGGGTTGGAGGGAGGGGGTAAAGGAGGTTTTGTGTGCGAGGGGCTTGGACTTCCAGCAGGCATGCGTGAGCGTGTTTGATAGGAGTGAATGGAGACAAATGGTTTTTAATACTTGACGTGCTGTTGGAGTGTGAGCAAAGTAACATTTATGAAGGGATTCAGGGAAACCGGCAGGCCGGACTTGAGTCCTGGAGATGGGAAGTACAGTGCCTGCACTCTGAAGGAGGGGTGTTAATGTTGCAGTTTAAAAACTGTAGTGTAAAGCACCCTTCTGGCAAGACAGTGATGGAGTGAATGATGGTGAAAGTTTTTCTTTTTCGGGCCACCCTGCCTTGGTGGGAATCGGCCGGTGTGATAATAAAAAAAAAAATATTAATGAAGCTAAGAAGACATCAAAATATGAGTAACGTGTACAATGTACATAGATCATGACAGCCATCCCATGGGTGGGGTTAGAACCCGCAATCAGAGAGTCTCAAAACTCCAGACCGTCACGTTAGCCACTGGGCCAGTCAGCTGGTCCAGTGGAGTTTTGAGACTTTCTGATCACGGGTTCTAACCCCATCCATGGTATGGTTTGTTTGCAATCATGTCATTACAATTTCATGAGTCATTAAGACAGCATTTATAAATACCATAAATCTTCAACTGATATTATAGCTATACAGGTGTTAATAATGTGCTCACATGTGAGGAGGCAATTTACTACACTGTATGTTAACACAGTTGATAAGTGAGGAGGTGATCAACTAAGCTGACTGCCTTTCAACCCAGCTGATGCCTCTGAGACAGTATATAAATGACCCATCTAACAGGCCACACTCACACCCTGGTTTACTCTAGTTCTGGCAAGAGGCCTAGACACCTTTGACTCACACCACCAGCTTTCAGGAACTTCAACACTTGTCCCTACAAATGACAACCAAAGGACACCTGCTTCCAGCAAACGTGCACATAAACTGAGACACCCAGCAAAACACACACAGACCACCAATAAAGGGCATACATGAAGGCTCTAGGTCTAGTAATTCGTTTGAGCAGAGTGCTCCCCCACCTCTCATCCACTTCTCAACTACTTCACCATTAGCAGCAGAAAGTGAAGGCCTCATCACACACACAAGATTTATCATCTGTCTCATCTTCAACATGTACATAATACACAACAGTGCTACTCTTACAACCACAAGGAAAAAATACTTGGTGGATAATAAAAACCTTTGTGGTGAGAGATGCTAAGCTAATGATACTCTAAGGCACTCATACTAATTGGAGAATTTACAGAAAGTTTTCATCACCTGCTAATACTGCAATTCATAAGAAAGGGTTTTGGTAAATTCACTAAGCATAAATTAATAAAAGATCTATGTTGATTTTCATTCTGATCCAATAATGCCTCATCAAAGTCTATATGCCTTTTTTTAAATAGAGCATTAATGGCATTAAAATTGAAATCTGTGAGAAAACAGAAAAATGCTGCATAGGGTAAATTCTATGATCACAATTAAAAACAAATCTATGGTTGATTTTGACTAAGTCATGAGCACCATACCATTAGTTCAAGTAGCCATGGTTCTCTAAATTAATATTGCTCTGACTTTAATACAGTGATGGAATGCAAATTAATATTACATCCACTTACTTGAGCTGCCACCTGCCATATAAATGCTAAGGATCAATTCAACACTGACAAAACTAGAATTACATACAACCAATTTGTTCTTTAATGTCTTCCCTTCATAAATGATGGCTTTAAAGATAATAAACCTTTGTAAAGAATAAAAAACAGTCACAATACTATGGCTGGAACAATTAACAAGTAACCCGCACTTAAAGGACTGGTAATTTTGAAGTAACTTAGCAAGAAAAACTTTTCATTGTATGACGTTTCACCAAGTAAAGGGCTTTATCAAGTACAGCCTCTCGTCACTTTGTGTCAACCATCTGTAGATATCTTTTTAATGTCACCTTTTCACCATTTATAACATTTTTAATATATTTTTAAATTTTTATACAGTAGTGTACCGTATACATACTGTAATAAACGGAATAGAGGAAATCAGCTGTAATATACATTACTTAGGTTTGCATATTGGTCAGAGGGTGGGTGTAACTCCGAGTGGTCAGTAAATGAGTATGTCGCTAAGTGAGGAGAGGCTGTACACAGAAATAAGCAAAAATACTGCCTTATACCAATTTAATGGGATGCCAAAACATGATCCTTTGAGCCATCAATTCCCAAATACCCAGTCCATCAGTTTACCACTGTACTACAGTTAGGTGGAGGAGACAAAAGTCAGGTGATAGCAAGAGAGGGAAGGGTCTGTATCTGGGTATTACTGGGTTAAACATCCAATAATAAAGAAGATTTTTTGCTGTTAAAAGTGCCTTTGAAGTTACCACCTGTCAGTTTATGCTACTGTCTACCTAGCAGCCACATAAATTTACCAAAGAATAATCAACACTGAATATTACACTCAACAATAATTATAAGATATAAACTTTAATGATAAACTTCTAAAAATAATCAATTATCAGAATACAGTACTACACCTCTCAGATCATCTGCAGACAACTCTCCCATGGCTGCCCTATTGTGAAGAGTGAAGTCATCTGGTTCAATCTGAGCAGCCTGCGTCTGAATATTCCCACGTTGAAGGTTTGTCAGTACAGTCACAGGCTGTAAACAAGGAATAGGCTTAATGCTAATAAGCAAATGATTTAAATTCATCAAATCTATGATTGCTGATCACCACTCAAAAGATCTGGGACATACATACAACAGCCAAAATAAAATAAAAAATATTATGGTTATCTACAGAATACGTGCTACATTTTATACTGCTGATCACATGACTGGCCTCTAATATCTGCTGTGCTGCTATCCTGAGTGATGGAACCATCACCAAGTTGTAGTGGTCATCAAAGAATTGAATAACTTAAGTCTGAATAGGCTGATGATACAAAATTGATTCTTCAGCAACATGCTATTTAACCCTTAAACTGTCCAAACGTAGATCTACGTTTTTTCAATATTTGAAAGTATGTAAAAAAATGTAGATCCTCTTTCTGTTTTTTACATTTGGAAACGTGTAAAAAAACTTTGATCTACTTTTTTTTTTTGTAATATTTGAAAACATGTAAAAAAATGTAGATTTACTTTTGGAGCACTACGCATGTGAACATAGATCTGTTTGGACAGTTTAAGTGTTAAGGTGGAAACCTATTTTCTCAAAATTTGGAAAAAGATGCATCAAGTGGTACATACAACACACATATCAAGAAAATTCAGAAATATCTTATCACCACTCTCCTACATATGTAAAGAGAATGCTGATGGTAAAAATGAATGGGAAAACTTTCAGCCCTGATGCTAGTTTGTTATAAAATGTATATAAAAGGAAGATATTGGCAGTTTGGAGGGATATGTTGTGTATCTTTATACGTATTTGCTTCTAAACTGTTGTATTCTGAGCACCTTTGCAAAAACAGTGATTATGTGTGAGTGAGGTGAAAGTGTTGAATGATGATGAAAGTATTTTCTTTTTGGGGATTTTCTTTCTTTTTTGGGTCACCCTGCCTCGGTGGGAGGCGGCCGACTTGTTGAAAAAAAAAAAAAGGAAGAGACATGTCTGCACTGCGAGATCAACTCTCAGGGTCCAGACGCACTCCAGATTAACGATACTGTCATATCTGTGCGTCTCTGGCAAGACAGTGATAGTGTGAATGATGGTGAAAAGCGTTTCTGTTTTGGGTCACCCTGCCTCGGTGGGAGAGGGCAAGCATTTAAAAAACAAAATTCACTTTACATGATGGACGGAAATAAAAATTAAACACTGAAGTGAAACAGCATCATGAAAGAAAGTTTACCACTTTTACTATATAATTAAAAAGTTAACCTCTAAATGATCATCATGGTTCTGGTTATCAACTCACTTGAAACAACCAGACAATTATAAAATATACATGTGCTAAAGTAAGGTTTGGACATGCAGTCATGTTCCCTCATTTGTCAGGTTTCCCTATCCAATTTTGCTGTCTAACAATTGTTCTTATCAGAACACATTACAGGGAAAACATTTAAACAATACATCTGAGCAATTCTCAAATCAGTTTACACACCAAGACACAACTCTTTTAGTTTAAAAAAAAAAAGATAATTTATGGATGATGATTGTACTGTACTCGGCCTGCCTGTTGGAGATTTAAATTCTTGTTGTTAAAATTTCAATGATAGATATCTACCTTAAATTAATATATACACTATAATTGCTGTCATGAACTGAATTTTAGGTCAACGTTAAAGACTAAATTCAAAGAATGAATCAATGCACTGTTACATCCATTAATGTGCTCTAAATTTCCCTCATCAATTCTATGATTCACCTCATCTTTCAGAGACCCATCCGCTGACACATCCACTCCCAAATATCTGAATACGTTCACCTCCTCCATACTCTCTCCCTCCAATCTGATATTCAATCTTTCATCACCTAATCTTTTTGTTATCCTCATAACCTTACTCTTTCCTGTATTCACCTTTAATTTTCTTCTTTTGCACACCCTACCAAATTCATCCACCAATCTCTGCAGCTTCTCTTCAGAATCTCCCAAGAGCACAGTGTCATCAGCAAAGAGCAGCTGTGACAACTCCCACCCTGTGTGTGATTCTTTATCTTTTAACTCCACGCCTCTTGCCAAGACCCTCGCATTTACTTCTCTTACAACCCCATCTATAAATATATTAAACAACCACGGTGACATCACACATCCTTGTCTAAGGCCTACTTTTACTGGGAAAAAATTTCCCTCTTTTCTACATACTCTAACTTGAGCCTCACTATCCTCGTAAAAACTCTTCACTGCTTTCAGTAACCTACCTCCTACACCATACACTTGCAACATCTGCCACATTGCCCCCCTATCCACCCTGTCATACGCCTTTTCCAAATCCATAAATGCCACAAAGACCTCTTTAGCCTTATCTAAATACTGTTCACTTATATGTTTCACTGTAAACACCTGGTCCACACACCCCCTACCTTTCCTAAAGCCTCCTTGTTCATCTGCTATCCTATTCTCCGTCTTACTCTTAATTCTTTCAATTATAACTCTACCATACACTTTACCAGGTACACTCAACAGACTTATCCCCCTATAATTTTTGCACTCTCTTTTATCCCCTTTGCCTTTATACAAAGGAACTATGCATGCTCTCTGCCAATCCCTAGGTACCTTACCCTCTTCCATACATTTATTAAATAATTGCACCAACCACTCCAAAACTATATCCCCACCTGCTTTTAACATTTCTATCTTTATCCCATCAATCCCGGCTGCCTTACCCCCTTTCATTTTACATTGCTTCATTAACAAAAATCCTATCACAAGAAAAAAAAAAAAGCTTTAAGGTAATTATTACACATTATTCAAAACAAAATTTGAAAATGTTTATCTTAACCCATAAACATAATCCAACAAACTACTGTCATTTCGCCCTACATCATATCGGTCCAAGCAGTTTCTCCTACTTTAGCATTCAGGTCCCCTATCTACATTCAAAATTTGAAAATGTTTATCTTAACCCATAAATGGTCCAAGCAGATCTACATTCACATGCGTAGTGCTCCAAAAGTAGATCTACGTTTTTTTACATATTTTCAAATACAACAACAACAAAAAAAAGTAGATCAAAGTTTTTTACACGTTTTCAAATGTAAAAAAAAAAAATGATGATCTACTTTTTTTACATACTATCAAATGTTGAAAAAACGTATATATACGTTTGGACCGTTTACGGGTTGAAGTGTCATCAAGGTTGAGTGTACCCTGTAAGGTGAGAAGGCTGATCTACGAGTGTGCGACTCCCACGGGTCCATTTCATCGCCAATGTCCTCGTCAACGTCCTCTTCCTTTACTATCAGGTGACCGTCGTCTTCAGATGAAGAACCCATTTCTGACTGTGCTGCAATAAAATTAATTTACAGATTATTGCAAAGCCTCTCAACACAAACACAAAAAAACAGTATAACATTTTTATATTAAAAATAAGCACTAAACCTATATATAACATACAGCACTATGGTGTGGTGATGTGTACAGTATTAGTTTCTGCTAAAAATATATGACAATCTATTGATATAATGGAATTCATAGTTCCCCTGAGCTAATCCGCTTGGACTTCGTACTCATTTCTGTAACATTGCAAGTTCCTGATGATGTGTTAATTACAACACGAAAGGCCTAGAGCTATCATTCAACTCCCCTTGTTTGTGTTTTGCATACGTTATTATGTATAACTGTACCTGTGTATGTGTACCTCTGCCTAAATAAACTTACGTCGTAAAAATTAATTATACATGTCGTAAAATATAAAATAATGTCTGATTTCCATACAGACAATAAGCAGCGTCATAAAATATAAAAAACACAGTGTATATACGTAAAAGCGAGGAAATGCAACAACTTTTTTCCTCTCTAAACCTTGAAGACGTAGCAATTGATGTTATTGTTGGGTGTTAAGGGTTGGCAGGCAGTGAGGGCCGTGTGAACCCTATAGTCGGTGGTCTCGGCTGGAGTGAACCCGGCTTCGCTAGTCCATTCTTTAATAATAATAATAATAATAATTAAAAATAATAATAATCCTTATTTCTACAAGTACATGATACATCTAGTACAGACCTAGCTGACATCACTGACCTACTAGTATTGTATAGAAAGCCCTTTGTTCTCTATACATTCGTTGCCATGTATGATAATATACATAACTGTATTTGTGTATACCTGAATAAACTTACTGATGTTATGCAGAGCATTTCTGGCAAATTAGGTCAATATTGTCCCCAGGATGCGATCCACACCAGTCAACTAGCACCCAGATACATATTTTACTGCTAGGTGAACATGGACAGCAGGTGTCATAAAGGAAAGACGTCGTAAAGTTTTCACCCGTACCAGGGATCGAACCACGGACCTCAGTGTGTGAGCTGGGTGCGCTACCAATCGAGCTACGAGACACCAAGTAAGTTTATTTAGGCACAACTACACATAAGTGCAATTCCCATAGTGTAAACTACCTTGGATAACGCACAAACATGGAGTGTCCGGGGTTCGATCCCCAGATGGGTGAAAATATTAGGACGTGTTTCCTTAAGACATCCGCTGTCCATGTTCAACTAGCAGTGAAATAGGTACCTGAGTGTTAGTCGACTGGTGTGGGTCGCCGCATCCTGGGATAAAACCTAATTGCCCGAAATGCTCTGCATAACAAGAGGCTTTCTGTATAGTAGTATGTCACTGATGTCAGCTATGGTCTGTAAAAGTTGTATCATGTACTTGTAGAAATAAATATAAGCCTCAGTTCGTCCACCAGTCCAGGTTTATATTCTGGGTGTGCTAGGTGAGTGCCGCACGCCCACCGAAGAGGGTAAACTCACCATAAATATTAAGCTCACTCAGTAATGTAATCATGGCTCATAATGGCAAACTAATTTTTCCGTCCCCTGTTATGAAACACTGTGGCAGTTGTAATAGGTTGCGTAATAGGTTCAGCACGGTGGCACAGAGCACATCTTGTGACAATAACCACTACGCCACTGGCAACTTATTATATTGTTATATTCATGAAGAAGTACTCTGGTAGTAAGAAGCGACATAACACCTGGGAAATGAAAGACAATCTGGTTTAATCCCAGAAATGGAAGAGAAGCTCCAATTTCTTAGGTTAAGAAGCCTTCACCACCCTCAGGTCTACAGGAAGTTGCAGCTGTGGTAGGTTAAAACTAGTGCAGTAGCATAAGTAGCCACAGTAAGAATATCACAAGTAGCTGTTGTAAGACTATCACAAGTAGCTGCAATAAGACTATCACTACTGTAGCAGAGGTAGCGTGTAGTCTTTACCTTCCATCAACTTCCGTTCTATAAATTCCAAGCCAGTTTTTCCAATACAATATTGGGTGCTTTTTCCTTCTGGTTAATGCCGGCAGTGCCAGGAGGGGAGGGAGGAGAAGAGGGGGGAGGGGGCCTTCTGTTTTACTACCCTTACCTCCCCCATCTGTATAATAGTACATAATTGCCATTCGAGATAGTAGAAGATAATAAATGTTTGAGAAAGCAGTACATGGTCCGCAGAAAGAAGACAATAGTTCGTTCCAGCAGACAGCCTGGTTGTGGACTTCAAGGTCTTCTTCTGTCTGCCTTTCCCTCGAATTCATTTGCATATTGCATTAAGCAGATAGTAAAATATATGATGAGATTGTGATATATGAAAAGAATTTAATATCCAACCTTTGTGGTGCTACCGCTCATAAGATGAGCTGTGGTCTGTAATCAACAAGCTGCTCACAGGATGAGCTGTGGTCTGTAATAAGCTATCCGCTCACAAGAGAAGCTGTGGGTGCATAGTGAACTAGCGGCTGAGGCGACAAAAACTAATTAAATTAGGCAAAGAGGCCGCATATGATGTGAACGACTGTCAGCATTAAGAGGAACCTGGAGAAGCTGGTGCAGCAGTTTGACACGCAGAGGATGAACTTCAACGCAGAGGATGAACTTCAACGCAGAGGATGAACTTCAACGCAGAGGATGAACTTCAACGCAGAGGATGAACTTCAACGCAGAGGATGAACTTCAACGCAGAGGATGAACTTCAACGCAGAGGATGAACTTCAACGCAGAGGATGAACTTCAACGCAGAGGATGAACTTCGACGCAGAGGATGGACTTCGACGCAGAGGATGGACTTCGACGCAGAGGATGGACTTCGACGCAGAGGATGGACTTCGACGCAGAGGATGGACTTCGACGCAGAGGATGGACTTCGACACAGAGGATGAACTTCGACACAGAGGATGAACTTCGACACAGAGGATGAACTTCGACGCAGAGAATGAACTTTGACGCAGAGAAGCTGCAAAGTAATGCATTTTCTAAGCGTGAAAACATTACAGGAATAAGAGACATTTGCTAATGTAGGTAATATGAAAGAAGAGAAAAGACCTTCAAGTGACTATTAAGAACGAAGTAAAGTGGACAAAGCAAGCAGTAGTGCCAACACAATGCTAAGTTGCATAGATATAAATTTTGAGAACAATACACACGATTTTAATATGTGTTATTTCTATATCAGAGAGAGAGAGAGAGACAGAGAGATAGATAGATAGATAGATAGATAGATAGAGAGAGAGAGAGAGAGAGAGAGAGAGAGAGAGAGAGAGAGAGGAAGGAACAAAGACGTTTGGTACAGTCCTCTTCAAAGAGGTTTCCCCATCTCGCTCACCTCCCCAGCACACTACTGCTTACCCATTCCTTCATTTACCTTTAATTAAACCCATTTCTGCTGAAGCCTCTAGAAAGGGCTCGTCCCAGCACGTAAACACACACACACACACACACACACACACACACACACACACACACACACACACACACACACACACACACACACACACACACACACACACACACACACAGAATAAGGGGATTAAAGAAAACTGGAACACTGTGAGGGAACTAAGAATAAAGCACTGAGCTTAGCGTTCACACAGGCTAAGCTAAAGAAAGAACTGCTGAAGAAAGCTAAGATTATAAGAAATTTCGAAATTTAAGAGCATATCAAATGCGCAAGAGCTTTCGAAAAGGGGAGAGAGTTAACATGAAGGAATTGATAAACACTGTCAAGGGGATAAACGAGGGAAGAAGTAAGGAGAAGAGTTTTATTTCCACAGAGTAGGAAGGCCATAACAACCTGTTGTGTGGCACCCGAGCTCATACCCTGGCTCTCTGTGGCACCCCAGCATACACCCTGGTTCTCTGTGGCACCTCAGCTCACACCCTGGCTCTCTGTGGCACCCCAGCTCACACCCTGGTTCTCTGTGGCACCCCAGCTCACACCCTGGCTCTCTGTGGCACCCCAGCTCATACCCTGGCTCTCTGTGGCACCCCAGCACACACCCTGGTTCTCTGTGGCACCCCAGCACACACCCTGGTTCTCTGTGGCACCCCAGCATACACCCTGGTTCTCTGTGGCACCCCAGCTCACACCTTGGCTCTCTATGGCACCCCAGCACACACCTTGGCTCTCTGTTGCACCCCAGCTCACACCCTGGCTGTCTATGGCACCCCAGCACACACCCTGGCTCTCTGTGGCACCCCAGCTCACACCCTGGCTCTCTATGGCACTCACTCTCAAGGTCTCAGTGCCGCCAGAGACAAAGATAATTTTTTTTTCGCTCAGTGAAAAAGAGGGAGAGAAGCACAAGGCCGTTATCCACACCTGGTGTGTGAGGCATTGTGAGGCATCCACACCTGGTGTGTGAGGCATTGTGAGGCATCCACACCTGGTGTGTGATACATTGTGAGGCATCCAAACCTGGTATTACAACCCAGGAATCCAAATGGTCTGTTATCCCGGGTGTAATGGGAGCAAAATAAACACAGCAGAAAAAGTTTAGACTTATATTATCCTTCACCAATTTAGAACAGCAATATGTACACTATGTACAGTGATAAGTATAGTGCACGTCACGGTAAGCAAGGCAGAAATAGAAGCCACAAGATAGCAGACCGTGCTTCAACCAGCTCTAGAATGGGAATGACAAGGGCAGACAGGAGAGCGGTACCCACATAACCTCTGCGATTGCCAAAACCATCTTCTTATTGGCTAGAACCTGGTCACTAGTTGAACGACGGGGCCCCATCATCAACTCTTAGCAACCTGGTTCGCTGGTTGGGGGAGATAGCCTGTAAATGAGGGTGTGTACATGCGCCGAATAAAGGTTACGTACTCTTTGCATGCCACACCTGGTGTATGAGGCATTGTGAGGCATCCACACCTGGTGTGTGAGGCATTGTGAGGCATCCACATCTGGTGTGTGAGGCATTGTGAGGCATCCACACCTGGTGTGTGAGGCATTGTGAGGCATCCACATCTGGTGTGTGAGGCATTGTGAGGCACCCACACCTGGTGTGTGAGGCATTGTGAGGCATCCACACCTGGTGTGTGAGGCATTGTGAGGCATCCACACCTGGTGTGTGAGACATTGTGAGGCATCCACACCTGGTGTGTGAGGCATTGTGAGGCATCCACACCTGGCGTGTGAGACATTGTGAGGCATCCACACCTGGTGTGTGAGGCATTGTGAGGCATCCACATCTGGTGTGTGAGGCATTGTGAGGCATCCACATCTGGTGTGTGAGGCATTGTGAGGCATCCACACCTGGTGTGTGAGGCATTGTGAGGCATCCACACCTGGTGTGTGAGGCATTGTGAGGCATCCACACCTGGTGTGTGAGGCATTGTGAGGCATCCACACCTGGTGTGTGAGGCATTGTGAGGCATCCACACCTGGTGTGTGAGGCATTGTGAGGCATCCACACCTGGTGTGTGAGGCATTGTGAGGCATCCACACCTGATGTGTGAGGCATTGTGAGGCATCCACACCTGGTGTGTGAGGCATTGTGAGGCATCCACATCTGGTGTGTGAGGCATTGTGAGGCATCCACACCTGGTGTGTGAGGCATTGTGAGGCATCCACATCTGGTGTGTGAGGCATTGTGAGGCATCCACACCTGGTGTGTGAGGCATCCACACCTGGTGTTATTATTATTAATATTATTGTTATTATTATTATTATTATTATTATTATTATTATTATTATTATTATTATTATTATTATTATTATTATTATTATTATTATTATTATTATTATTATTATTTTTTTTATTTTTATTATTATGTGACACAGGTAGGTAAGGTTTGTCAGGAAACAGGATAAATGTTTCCTGACACGAATCACAAAAGGGAATTACCAGCAGACAGTCGCTAAGAAAACCTACGGAAACATCCACCCGTGTTTCACTACCCTCTCACCTGCGGTGGGTCTGTGTGGGTACAAGCTACCCACTGTTGTACAGGCTATCCACTCTGGTACTGGCTACCCACTGTGGTACAGGCTATCCACTGTTGTACAGGCTATCCACTCTGGTACTGGCTACCCACTGTGGTACAGGCTTCCCACTGTGGTACAGGCTACCCACTGTTGCACCGGCTACCCACTAGGGTACAAGCTATCCACTGTTGTACAGGCTACCCACTGTTTTACAGGCTATCCACTGTGGTACAGGCTTCCCACTGTGATACAGGCTTCCCACTGTGGTACAGGCTACCCACCATGATACAGGCTACACACCATGATTCAGTCTACATACCATGATACAGGCTACCCACCATGATACAGGCTACCCAACATGATTCAGGCTACGCACCATGATACAGGCTACTCAATATGATTCAGGCTAGCGACTCTGATACTGGCTACCCACCATGATACTGGCTACCCAGCATGATACAGGTTACCCAACATGATACGGGTTACCCAACATGATACAAGCTACCTACCATGATACAAGCTACCTACAATGATACAGGCTACCGAACATGATACAGGCTACCCAACATGATACAGACTACCCACCATGATACAAGCTACCTACCATGATACAGGCTACCTACCATGATACAAGCTACCTACCATGATACAAGCTACCCAACATGATACAGGCTAACCAACATGATACAGGCTACCCAACATGATACAGGCTACCCAACATGATACAAGCTACCCAACATGATACAAGCTACCCAACATGATACAAGCTACCCAACATGATATAGACTACCCAACATGATACAGGGTTCCCAACATGATACAAGCTACCCACCATGATACAAGCTACCCAACATGATACAGGCTACCCAACATGATACAACCTACCCAACATGATACAGGCTACCCAACATGATACAAGCTACCCAACATGATACAAGCTACCCAACATGATACAAGCTACCCAACATGATACAGGCTACCCAACATGATACAGGCTACCCAACATGATACAAGCTACCCAACATGATACAGGCTACCCAACATGATACAAGCTATCCAACATGATACAAGCTACCCAACATGATACAGGCTACCCAACATGATACAAGCTACCCACCATGATACAGGCTACCCAACATGATACAGGCTAACCAACATGATACAGGCTACCCAACATGACACAGGCTACCCAACATGATACAGGCTACCCATCATGAAACAAGCTACCCAACATGATAGAGGCTACCCAACATGATACAAGCTACCCAACATGATACAAGCTACCGAACATGACACAAGCTACCCAACATGATACAAGCTACCCAACATGATACAAGCTACCCAACATGATATAGGCTACCCAACATGATACAAGCTACCCACCATGATACAGGGTGCCCACCATCATACAGGCTACCCAACATGATACAAGCTACCAACCATGATACAGGCTACCCAACATGATACAAGCTACCCACCATGATATAGGCTACCCAACATGATACAAGCTGCCCACCATGACACAGGCTACCCAGCATGATATAAGCTGCCCACCATGATACAGGCTACCCAACATGATACAAGCTACCCACCATGATACAGGCTACCCAACATGATACAAGCTACCCACCATGATACAGGCTACCCATCATGAAACAAGCTACTCAACATGATAGAGGCTACCCAACATGATACAGGCTACCCAACATGACATAGGCTACACAACATGATACAGGCTACCCATCATGAAACAAGCTACCAACATGATAGAGGCTACCCAACATGATACAGGCTACCCAACATGATACAAGCTACCGAACATGACACAAGCTACCTAGCATGATACAGGTTACCCAACATGATACAAGCTACCCAACATGATATAGGCTACCCAACATGATAGAAGCTACCCACCATGACACAGGCTACCCAACATGATACAAGCTACCCAACATGATACAGACTACCCAACATGATACAAGCTACCCAACATGATATAGGCTACCCAACATGATACAAGCTACCCACCATGATACAGGTTACCCAACATGATACAAGCTACCCACCATGATACAGGCTACCCAACATGATACAGGCTACCCAACATGATACAGGCTACCCAACATGATACAAGCTGCCCACCATGATACAAGCTACCCAACATGATACAGGGTGCCCAACATGAAACAAGCTACCCACCATGATACAGGCTACACAACATGATACAGGCTACCCAACATGATACAGGCTACCCAACATGATACAAGCTGCCCACCATGATACAGGCTACCCAATATGATACAGGCTACCCAACATGATACAGTCTACCCAACATGATACAAGCTACCCACCATGATAAAGGCTACCCAACATGATACAAGCTACCCAACATGATACAGGCTACCCAACATGATATAAGCTACCCAACATGATACAAGCTACCCAACATGATACAAGCTACCCAACATAATACAGGCTACCCAACATGATACAAGCTACCCACAATGATACAGGCTACCCAACATGATACAGGCTAACCAACATGATACAGGCTACCCAACATGACACAGGCTACCCAACATGATACAGGCTACCCATCATGAAACAAGCTACCAACATGATAGAGGCTACCCAACATGATACAGGCTACCCAACATGATACAAGCTACCGAACATGACACAAGCTACCCAACATGATACAGGCTACCCAACATGATACAAGCTACCCAACATGATATAGGCTACCCAACATGATACACGCTACCCACCATGATACAGGCTACCCAACATGATACAAGCTACCCACCATGATACAGGCTACCCAACATGATACAGGCAACCCAACATGATACAGGCTACCCAACATGATACAAGCTGCCTACCATGATACAAGCTACCCAACATGATACAGGCTGCCCAACATGATACAAGCTACCCACCATGATACAGGCTACCCAACATGATACAGGCTACCCAACATGATACAGGCTACCCAACATGATACAAGCCGCCCACCATGAAACAAGCTACCCAACATGATACAGGCTACCCAACATGATACAGGGTACCCAACATGATACAAGCTACCCACCATGATACAGGCTACCCAACATGATACAAGCTACCCACCATGATACAGGCTACCCAACATGATACAGGCTACCCAACATGATACAGGCTACCCAACATGATACAAGCTGCCCACCATGATACAGGCTACCCAACATGATACAGGCTACCCAACATGATTCAAGCTACCCACCATGATACAGGCTACCCAACATGATACAAGCTACCCACCACGATACAGGCTACCCAACATAATACAGGCTACCCAACATGATACAGGCTACCCAACATGATACAAGCTACCCAACATGATACAGGCTACCCAACATGATACAGGCTACCCATCATGAAACAAGCTACCCAACATGATACAGGCTACCCAACATGATACAGGCTACCCAACATGATACAAGCTACCCACCATGATATAGACTACCCAACATGATACAAGCTGCCCACCATGATACAGTCTACCCAACATGATGCAGGCTACCCAACATGATACAGGCTACCCACCATGATACAGGCTGCCCACCATGATACAGGCTACCCAACATGATACAGGCTACCCATCATGATACAGGCTACCCACCATGATACAGGCTACCCAACATGATACAGGCTACGCAACATGATACAGGCTACCCACCATGATACAGGCTACCCACCATGATACAGGCTACCCAACATGATACAAGCTGCCCACCATGATACACAGCTACCCAACATGATACAGGCTACCCAACATGATACAGGCTACCCACCATGATACAGCTACCCAACATGATACAGGCTACCCATCATGATACAGGCTACCCAACATGATACAGGCTACCCAACATGATACAAGCTACCCACCATGATATAGACTACCCAACATGATACAAGCTGCCCACCATGATACAGGCTACCCAACATGATGCAGGCTACCCAACATGATACAGGCTACCCACCATGATACAGGCTGCCCACCATGATACAGGCTACCCAACATGATACAGGCTACCAATCATGATACAGGCTACCCACCATGATACAGGCTACCCAACATGATACAGGCTACGCAACATGATACAGGCTACCCACCATGATACAGGCTACCCACCATGATACAGGCTACCCAACATGATACAAGCTGCCCACCATGATACACAGCTACCCAACATGATACAGGCTACCCAAGATGATACAGGCTACCCACCATGATACAGCTACCCAACATGATACAGGCTACCCATCATGATACAGGCTACCCAACATGATACAGGCTACCCAACATGATACAAGCTACCCACCATGATATAGACTACCCAACATGATACAAGCTGCCCACCATGATACAGGCTACCCAACATGATGCAGGCTACCCAACATGATACAGGCTACCCACCATGATACAGGCTGCCCACCATGATACAGGCTACCCAACATGATACAGGCTACCCATCATGATACAGGCTACCCACCATGATACAGGCTACCCAACATGATACAGGCTACGCAACATGATACAGGCTACCCACCATGATACAGGCTACCCACCATGATACAGGCTACCCAACATGATACAAGCTGCCCACCATGATACAGGCTACCCAACATGATACAGGCTGCCCAACATGATACAGGCTACCCACCATGATACAGGCTACCCACCATGATACAGGCTACCCAACATGATACAAGCTGCCCACCATGATACAGCTACCCAACATGATACAGGCTACCCATCATGATACAGGCTACCCAACATGATACAGGCTACCCAACATGATACAAGCTACCCACCATGATATAGACTACCCAACATGATACAAGCTGCCCACCATGATACAGGCTACCCAACATGATACAGGCTACCCAACATGATACAGGCTACCCACCATGATACAGGCTACCCACCATGATACAGGCTACCCAACATGATACAGGCTACCCATCATGATACAGGCTACCCATCATGAT
Source organism: Cherax quadricarinatus (assembly GCF_038502225.1). Lineage (NCBI taxonomy): Eukaryota > Metazoa > Arthropoda > Malacostraca > Decapoda > Parastacidae > Cherax > Cherax quadricarinatus. The sequence continues at coordinate 3,045,051 of NC_091298.1, read as the reverse complement.
ACAAGCTACCCAACATGATACAGGCTACCCACCATGATACAGGCTACCCAACATGATACAGGCTACCCATCATGATACAGGCTACCCAACATGATACAGGCTACCCATCATGATACAGACTACCCAACATGATACAGGCTACCCACCATGATACAGGCTACCCAACATGATACAGGCTACCCACCATGATACAGGCTACCCAACATGATACAGGCTACCCATCATGATACAAGGTACCCAACATGATACAGGCTACCCAACATGATACAGGCTACCCAACATGATACAGGCTACCCATCATGATACAAGCTACCCAACATGAAACAGGCTACCCAACATGATACAGGCTACCCAACATGATACAGGCTACCCACCATGATACAGGCTACCCAACATGATACAGGCTACCCACCATGATACAGGCTACGCAACATGATACAGGCAACCCATCATGATACAAGCTACCGAACATGATACAGGCTACCCAACATGATACAGGCTACCCAACATGATACAGGCTACCCACCATGATACAGGCTACCCAACATGATACAGGCTACCCATCATGATACAAGCTACCCAACATGATACAGGCTACCCAACATGATACAGGCTACCCAACATGATACAGGCTACCCATCATGATACAGGCTACCCATCATGATACAAGCTACCCAACATGATACAGGCTACCCAACATGATACAGGCTACCCAACATGATACAGGCTACCCACCATGATACAGGCTACCCAACATGATACAGGCTACCCATCATGATACAAGCTACCCAACATGATACAGGCTACCCAACATGATACAGGCTGCCCACCATGATACAGGCTACCCAACATGATACAAGCTACCCAACATGATACAGGCTACCCACCATGATACAGGCTACCCAACATGATACAGGCTACCCATCATGATACAGGCTACCCAACATGATACAGGCTACCCATCATGATACAGGCTACCCATCATGATACAGGCTACCCATCATGATACAGGCTACCCATCATGATACAGGCTACCCAACATGATACAAGCTACCCAACATGATACAGGCTACCCACCATGATACAGGCTACCCACCATGATACAGGGTACCCATCATGATACAGGCTACCCACCATGATACAGGCTACCCATCATGATACAGGCTACCCACCATGATACAGGCTACCCACCATGATACAGGCTACCCACCATGATGCATGGTACCCACCATGATACAGGCTACCCACCATGATACAGGCTACCCACCATGATACAGGCTACCCACCATGATACAGGGTACCCACCATGATACAGGCTACCCACCATGATACAGGCTACCCACCATGATACAGGCTACCCACCATGATACAGGCTACCCACCATGATACAGGCTACCCACCATGATACAGGCTACCCACCATGATACACGCTACCCACCATGATACAGGCTAACCACCATGATACAGGCTACCCACCATGATACAGGCTACCCAACATGATACAGGCTAGGATAGGGTAGGTAAAAAGGGTAAATTTCTGTTCCATAAATCCTTTCATTTTCCATCCCCTTCCCTCCCTCCATTTTTTTCTTCTCTTGTTCCGTCTCTCTCTCTCTCCCTCTCTACTCCTCCTTCCGCAGATCACTCTTAACTTTTTCCATCAGTTCTCCGCCGTTCTTTAATCCCTCCCTCCCGCTCTCTCTCTCCCTCTCTGTCTGTGTGTCTGTCTCTCTCTCTGTCTGTCTCTCTGCCTGTCTGTCTGTCTGTCTGTCTGTCTGTCTGTCTCTCTCTCTCTCTCTCTCTCTCTCTCTCTCTCTCTCTCTCTCTCTCTCTCTCTCTCTCTCTCTCTCTCTCTCTCTCTCTCTCTCTCTCTCTCTCTCTTTCACCTCCTCCTATTTATATTCACTTATTTGTGGTTGCAGGGGTCGAGACTCAGCTCCTGGCCCCACCTCTTCACTGACCGCTACTAGGTACTCTCTCTTCCTGTTCTATGAACTTCATCATACCTCGTCTTAAAACTATGTATGGTCCCTGCCTCCACTACATCACTTACAAGACTGTTCCACTTCCTGACAACTCTGTGACTGTGTGTGTGTGTGTGTGTGTGTGTGTGTGTGTGTGTGTGTGTGTGTGTGTGTGTGTGTGTGTGTGTGTGTGTGTGTGTGTGTGTGTGTGTGTGTGTGTGTGTGTGTGTGTGACGCAGTGAGAGGAGCATAAATAATATCAGTGAGTCAATATCATGGGAATGTTTGCATTATGCAAGGATGAGAGTATGTTGGAGGAGGGTATGTGCCCGGGGTTCCTGAAGGAGGGTGTGTGTTCGGGGTTCCTGAAGGAGGGTGTGTGTTCGGGGTTCCTGAAGGAGGGTATGTGTTCGGGGTTCCTGAAGGAGGGTGTGTGTTCGGGGTTCCAGGAGGAGCGTATGTGTCCGGGGTTCCTGAAGGAAAGTATGTGTTCGGGGTTCCTGAAGGAGGGTATGTGTTCGGGGTTCCAGAAGGAGAGTATGTGTCCGGGGTTCCTGAAGGAGGGTATGTGTTCGGGGTTCCTGAAGGAAAGTATGTGTTCGGGGTTCCTGAAGGAGGGTATGTGTCCGGGGTTCCTGAAGGAAAGTATGTGTTCGGGGTTCCAGGAGGAGCGTATGTGTTCGGGGTTCCTGAAGGAGGGTATGTGTCGGGGGTTCCTGAAGGAAAGTATGTGTTCGGGGTTCCTGAAGGAGGGTATGTGTTCGGGGTTCCTGAAGGAGGGTGTGTGTTCGGGGTTCCAGAAGGAGAGTATGTGTCCGGGGTTCCTGAAGGAGGGTATGTGCCCGGGGTTCCTGAAGGAGGGTATGTGCCCGGGGTTCCTGAAGGAGGGTATGTGCCCGGGGTTCCTGAAGGAGGGTATGTGTTCGGGGTTCCTGAAGGAGGGTATGTGTTCGGGGTTCCTGAAGGAGGGTATGTGTTCGGGGTTCCTGAAGGAGGGTATGTGCCCGGGGTTCCTGAAGGAGGGTATGTGTTCGGGGTTCCTGAAGGAGGGTGTGTGTTCGGGGTTCCAGGAGGAGCGTATGTGCCCGGGGGTCCTGAAGGAGGGTGTGTGTTCGGGGTTCCTGAAGGAGGGTGTGTGTTCGGGGTTCCAGGAGGAGCGTATGTGTCCGGGGTTCCTGAAGGAAAGTATGTGTTCGGGGTTCCTGAAGGAGGGTATGTGTTCGGGGTTCCTGAAGGAGGGTGTGTGTTCGGGGTTCCAGAAGGAGAGTATGTGTCCGAGGTTCCTGAAGGAGGGTATGTGTTCGGGGTTCCTGGAGGAGGGTATGTGTCCGGGGTTCCTGGAGGAGGGTGTGTATCCGGGGTTCCTGGAGGAGGGTGTGTGTCCGGGGTTCCTGGAGGAGGGTATGTGTCCGGGGTTCCTGAAGGAGGGTATGTGTCCGGGGTTCCTGAAGGAGGGTATGTGTCCGGGGTTCCTGAAGGAGGGTATGTGTCCGGGGTTCCTGGAGGAGGGTGTGCGTATGGCCTGGACACACGAGAGAGAGAACCAAGCCATATGGCTTGGTTGAAGCCAGGATAAGGACGGGGGAAGCCAGTCTGTGATGACTGGGGAAGCTGACGAAACTTCAAAAGCAATAAAATGCTAGTAACGCGCAGGCGTCTGTAGGAAACTCTAGACGACATTTCGGTCGGTCCCGGACCAGTGATTGTAGACCGCAACGGACCGAGGCCTCGTCTAATTTCTCCTCTTCAAAACTGTGATTTATTTGTAATTTGTTCCAGCTGAGACCAATCTAGTGAGTACAAAGAACAGAGAAGAGTGGTATGTGATAACCGTGTACATAGAGAAGAGAGGTATGTGATAACCGTGTACATAGAGAAGAGAGGTATGTGATAACCGTGTACATAGAGAAGAAGAGTAGTATATGATAACCGTGTACAAACAGGAGAAGAGTGGGATGTGATAACGGTGTACACAAAGAAGAAAAGAGGAATGTGATGACATTATGCACGAAGAACACAGAATAAGAGAGGTATATGATAACCACATAAACAGTGCGAAAGAGGTATGTGATGACCTTGTGTACAGAGAAGACAGAACAAGAGAAGTATGTGATAACAGCGTGTACAGAGAACAAGAGAGAGTTATGATGACATAGTAACTCAAAGCAATTACGTGTGAAAGCCTGACACACGGGGAGGCAAAGATTAGAGGGATGCAGTAATTGTTACCAGCAAGGAAAACCATTATCAACACAGGTTCTCTGCTGCCACGGCTACCACGGCTGCCACGGCTGCCACGGCTGCCATCACTTATGGGAAGAAATACAGGGATATCTAGAATAGATTCTCCGGTAACTACAAATGTGCAGGGAGCCAATTTAAGGACGGTAATGGAAACGCCAAAAAAATCGAAGAACTTTAATATATGTCACACTGGGAAATTCATAGGTGATGTTGAATGTAAGAAAGAATTGCCAGAGATTAGAGACTGGGTGAGGAGAGATTCCTAAACAGTACCCAGGCACCTCCCTTGAAGGCACCATGACCCTAGGCACTGAATACCAATACAAACATGTCCTCATATACAGGTGGTCCTTTTATGTATTGTGGCATCACCTGAATGTTTTCTGAACTATGAACGAAGAGATATTTGTACCTAGAGTTCCGAGCCTCACCATTTCCTTTGTACCAACCCCCTTCCCTTTACATCTGTCTGTGAACAGTCTCTTGTTCTCTCTCTCTCTCTATATATATATATATCTTTCCCTTCTCAGTCTCCCCATTCCCTTTATATCCCCCGCATCAAAGCCCCCCTCCCTTCCCCTTTGCATTCTTCCCTCTACAGCTTCCTCTTCCCATTTACAACCTCCGATCCTCCACCTCCTCCCAAGCTGAACAAACACTGAAGCAAAACACACTTCAACCTTATATTTGTATTGTGTTTTTTGTTAGCTCAAAATAATGGAGTGGAGAAGCATGGAGGGAGGGAGACGGCGGCCAACACTGGCAAAAAAGATATTAATGCCACAATGAATGGTAGAAACTGATATACAGGATGAAGGAGGAAGAGACGCAAGTGGGAATATATGGAGGAAGAGAACAATAATAAAAATAGATATATGGAATGTAGGTAATATGAAGATATATTATTTTAATGTATTTCGTTAATTATTAGTAAATATAGAGTTTTGGAAAGAGTATTTTCTTGAAAAAAAATATGTAGACAATTCACTTGTGTTTGTCTAAAAGAAAGAAATAAGAAATCATTGATTTCTGAGAGTTAGAACTGTGAGTAACATTACTTGATTTATTAAATAGTTACCCCTAAATATTGTGGTAGTTGGTGGTTGTGATGGTGGTAGTTGGTGGTAGTGATGGTGGTAGTGATGGTGGTAGTGATGGTGGTAGTGATGGTGGTAGTGATGGTGGTAGTGATGGTGGTAGTGATGGTGGTAGTGATGGTGGTAGTGATGGTGGTAGTGATGGTGGTAGTGATGTGATGTGGTGAGTGATGGTGGTAGTGATGGTGGTAGTGATGGTGATAGTGATGTGATGTGATGGTAGTGAGGTAGTGATGGTGATGGGTGATGGTGGTAGTGATGGTGGTAGCCAGCAGTGGGGGTGATGGTGGTAGTGATGGTGGTAGTGATGGTGGTGGTGGTGATGGTGATGATTGTGGTAGTGATGGTGTGGTGGTAGTGATGGTGACAGTGATGGTGGTAGTGATGGTGACAGTGATGGTGGTAGTGGTGGTGGTAGTGATGGTGGTAGTGATGGTGACAGTGATGGTGGTAGTGAAGGTGGTAGTGATGGTGGTAGTGATGGTAGTAGTGATGGTGATAGTGATGGTGATAGTGATGGTGATAGTGATGGTGGTGGTGATGGTGGTAGTGATGATGATAGTGATAATGATAGTGATGGTGATAGTGATGGTAGTGTTGATGGTGGTAGTGATGGTGATAGTGATGGTAGTGGTGATGGTGGTAGTGATGGTGGTGGTGATGGTGGTAGTGATGGTGATAGTGATGGTGATAGTGATGGTGATAGTGATGGTGGTGGTGATGGTGATAGTGATGGTGGTGGTGATGGTGATAGTGATGGTGATAGTGATGGTGATAGTGATGGTGATAGTGATGGTGAAAGTGATGGTGATAGTGATGGTGATAGTGATGGTGGTGTTAAGAAAACCTATTAATATATATTAAAGAGCGATAGGAAGACAAGACAGACTGGAAAATAATACCCCAGTGGCAGCAAATAATACCCCAGTTGCAGCAAATAATACCCCAGTTGCAGCAAATAATACCCCAGTGGCAGCAAATAATACCCCAGAGGCAGCAAATAATACCCCAGTGGCAGCAAATAATACCCCAGTGGCAGCAAATAATACCCCAGTGGCAGCAAATAATACCCCAGAGGCAGCAAATAATACCCCAGTGGCAGCAAATAATACCCCAGAGGCAGCAAATAATACCCCAGTGGCAGCAAATAATACCCCAGTGGCAGCAAATAATACCCCAGTGGCAGCAAATAATACCCCAGTGGCAGCAAATAATACCCCAGAGGCAGCAAATAATACCCCAGTGGCAGCAAATAATGCCCCAGTGGCAGCAAATAATACCCCAGTGGCAGCAAATAATACCCCAGTGGCAGCAAATAATACCCCAGTGGCAGCAAATAATACCTCAGTGGCTGAAAATAATACCCCAGTGGCAGCAAATAATACCCCAGTGGCAGCAAATAATACCCCTGTGGCAGCAAATAATACCCCAGTGGCAGCAAATAATACCCCAGTGGCAGCAAATAATACCCCAGTGGCAGCAAATAATACCCCAGTGGCAGCAAATAATACCCCAGTGGCAGCAAATAATACCCCAGGGGCAGCAAACAATATCTCAGTGACAGCAAACAATATCTCAGTGACAGCAAACAATATCTCAGTGACAGCAAACAATATCCCGGTGACAGCAAACAATATCCCGGTGACAGCAAACAATATCTCAGTGACAGCAAACAATATCTCAGTGACAGCAAACAATATCTCAGTGACAGCAAACAATATCCCGGTGACAGCAAACAATATCTCAGTGACAGCAAACAATATCTCAGTGACAGCAAACAATATCTCAGTGACAGCAAACAATATCTCAGTGACAGCAAACAATATCTCAGTGACAGCAAACAATATCTCAGTGACAGCAAACAATATCTCAGTGACAGCAAACAATATCCCGGTGACAGCAAACAATATCTCAGTGACAGCAAACAATATCTCAGTGACAGCAAACAATATCTCAGTGACAGCAAACAATATCCCGGTGACAGCAAACAATATCTCAGTGACAGCAAACAATATCCCGGTGACAGTAAACAATATCCCAGTGACAGCAAACAATACCCCAGTGGCAGCAAATAATACCCCAGTGGCAGCAAACAATACCCCAGTGGCAGCAAATAATACCCCAGTGGCAGCAAACAATACCCCAGTGGCAGCAAACAATATCTCAGTGACAGCAAACAATATCTCAGTGACAGCAAACAATATCTCAGTGACAGCAAACAATATCCCGGTGACAGCAAACAATATCTCAGTGACAGCAAACAATATCTCAGTGACAGCAAACAATACCCCAGTGGCAGCAAATAATACCCCAGTGGCAGCAAACAATACCCCAGTGGCAGCAAACAATATCTCAGTGACAGCAAACAATATCTCAGTGACAGCAAACAATATCTCAGTGGCAGCAAACAATATCTCAGTGACAGCAAACAATATCTCAGTGGCAGCAAACAATACCCCAGTGGCAGCAAATAATACCCCAGTGGCAGCAAACAATACCCCAGTGGCAGCAAACAATATCTCAGTGACAGCAAACAATATCTCAGTGACAGCAAACAATATCTCAGTGGCAGCAAACAATATCTCAGTGACAGCAAACAATATCTCAGTGACAGCAAACAATATCTCAGTGACAGCAAACAATATCTCAGTGACAGCAAACAATATCTCAGTGACAGCAAACAATATCTCAGTGACAGCAAACAATATCTCAGTGACAGCAAACAATATCCCGGTGACAGCAAACAATATCTCAGTGACAGCAAACAATATCTCAGTGACAGCAAACAATATCTCAGTGACAGCAAACAATATCTCAATGACAGCAAACAATATCTCAGTGACAGCAAACAATATCTCAGTGACAGCAAACAATATCTCAGTGACAGCAAACAATATCTCAGTGACAGCAAACAATATCCCGGTGACAGCAAACAATATCTCAGTGACAGCAAACAATATCCCGGTGACAGCAAACAATATCTCAGTGACAGCAAACAATATCCCGGTGACAGTAAACAATATCCCAGTGACAGCAAACAATACCCCAGTGGCAGCAAATAATACCCCAGTGGCAGCAAACAATACCCCAGTGGCAGCAAATAATACCCCAGTGGCAGCAAACAATACCCCAGTGGCAGCAAACAATATCTCAGTGACAGTAAACAATATCCCGGTGACAGAAACAACATCTCAGTGACAGCAAACAATATCCCTGTGACAGCAAACAATATTTCAGTGACAACAAACAATATCCCAGTGACAGCAAACAAAAATATCTCAGTGACCCCAAACAATATCCCAGTAACAGCAAACAATATCCCAGTGAAAACAAACAATATCCCAGTGTCAGCAAACAATATCCCAATGGCAGCAAACAGTACCCCAGTGTCAGCAAACAATACCCCAGTGGCAGCAAACAATATCCCAGTGACAGCAAACAATATCTCAGTGACAGCAAACAATATCCCAGTGACAGCAAACAATATCTCAGTGACAGCAAACAATATCCCAGTGACAGCAAACAATATCCCAGTGACGACAAACAATATCTCAGTGACAGCAAACAATATCTCAGTGACAGCAAACAATATCCCAGTGACAGCAAACAATATCTCAGTGACAGCAAACAATATCCCAGTGACAGCAAACAATATCCCAGTGACAGCAAACAATATCTCAGTGACAGCAAACAATATCCCAGTGACAGCAAACAATATCTCAGTGACAGCAAACAATACCCCAGTGACAGCAAACAATATCCCAGTGACAGCAAACAATATCCCAGTGACGACAAACAATACCCCAGTGACAGCAAACAATATCTAAGTGACAGCAAACTATACCTCAGTGACAGCAAACAATACCCCAATGGCAGCAAACAGTACCCCAGTGTCAGCAAACAATATCCCAATGGTAGCAAACAGTATCCCAGTGTCAGTAAACAATGTCCCAGTGTCAGCAAACAATATCCCAGTGGCAGCAAACAATATCCCAGTGACAGCAAACAATATCTCAGTGGCAGCAAACAGTATCCCAACGGCAGCAAACAGTACCCCAGTGGCAGCAAACAATACCCCAATGGCAGCAAACAATATCCCAGTGTCAGCAAACATTAGCCCAGTGTCAGCAAACAATATCCCAGTTACAGCAAACAATACCCCAGTGGCAGTAAACAATACCCCAGTGGCAGTAAACAATACTCTAATGACAACAAACAATACCCCAGTGAAAGCAAATAATGCCCCAGTGATTGCAAACAATACCCCAGTGACAAACAATATGACAGTGGTAGCAAACAATATACCAATGACAGCAAACAATACCCCAGTAGTAGTAAACAATACTCAAGTGACAACAAACAATACTTAAGGGCAGTAAACAATACTCTAGTGACAAACAATATCCCAGTTTCAGCAAACAATGCCTCGGTGAAAGCAAATAATCCCCAGTGATTGCAAACAACACCGCAATGACAACAAACAATACCCCAGTGACAGCAAACAACACCCCAATGACAGCAAACACACAGGCAGTGACAACAAACACACAGATAGTGACAACAAACACACAGACAGTGACAACAAACACACAGACAGTGACAACACACACACACAGACAGTGACAACAAACACACAGTGACAACAAACACACAGTGACAACAAACACACAGTGACAACAAACACACAGTGACAACAAACACACAGTGACAACAAACACACAGACAGTGACAACAAACACACAGTGACAACAAACACACAGACAGTGACAACAAACACACAGTGACAACAAACACACAGTGACAACAAACACACAGACAGTGACAACAAACACACAGACAGTGACAACAAACACACAGACAGTGACAACAAACACACAGACAGTGACAACAAACACACAGACAGTGACAACAAACACACAGACAGTGACAACAAACACACAGACAGTGACAACAAACACACAGACAGTGACAACAAACACACAGACAGTGACAACAAACACACAGACAGTGACAACAAACACACAGACAGTGACAACAAACACACAGTGACAACAAACACACAGACAGTGACAACAAACACACAGTGACAACAAACACACAGACAGTGACAACAAACACACAGACAGTGACAACAAACACACAGACAGTGACAACAAACACACAGTGACAACAAACACACAGGCAGTGACAACAAACACAGACAGTGGCAACAAACACACAGTGACAACAAACACACAGACAGTGACAACAAACACACAAACAGTGACAACAAACACACAGACAGTGACAACAAACACACAGGCAGTGACAACAAACACAGACAGTGACAAACAACACACAGTGACAACAAACACACAGACAGTGACAACAAACACACAAACAGTGACAACAAACACACAGACAGTGACAACAAGCACACAGGCAGTGACAACAAACACACAGACAGTGACAACAAACACACAGACAGTGACAACAAACACACAGTGACAACAAACACACAGGCAGTGACAACAAACACAGACAGTGACAACAAACACACAGTGACAACAAACACACAGACAGTGACAACAAACACACAAACAGTGACAACAAACACACAGACAGTGACAACAAACACACAGGCAGTGACAACAAACACAGACAGTGACAACAAACACACAGTGACAACGAACACACAGACAGTGGCAACAAACACACAAACAGTGACAACGAACACACAAACAGTGACAACAAACACACAGACAGTGGCAACAAACACACAGACAGTGACAACAAACACAGACAGTGACAACAAACACACAGACAGTGACAACAAACACACAGACAGTTACAACGAACACACAGACAGTGACAACAAACACACAGACAGTGACAACAAACACACAGACAGTGACAACAAACACACAGACAGTGACAACAAACACACAGGCAGTGACAACAAACACAGACAGTGACAACAAACACACAGTGACAACGAACACAAAGACAGTGGCAACAAACACACAAACAGTGACAACGAACACACAAACAGTGACAACAAACACACAGACAGTGGCAACAAACACACAGACAGTGACAACAAACACAGACAGTGACAACAAACACACAGACAGTGACAACAAACACACAGACAGTTACAACGAACACACAGACAGTGACAACAAACACACAGACAGTGACAACAAACACACAGACAGTGACAACAAACACACAGACAGTGACAACAAACACACAGACAGTTACAACAAACACACAGACAGTGACAACAAACACACAGACAGTGACAACAAACACACAGACAGTGACAACAAACACACAGACAGTGACAACAAACACACAGACAGTGACAACAAACACACAGACAGTGACAACAAACACACAGACAGTGACAACAAACACACAGACAGTGACAACAAACACACAGACAGTGACAACAAACACACAGACAGTGACAACAAACACAGACACTGACAACAAACACACAGACAGTGACTGGCCATTGGCCTCCCTCCCACTCAATTAACTCGCAAACAAACAGGTATTTACAAACACAACAAACATTAACATACCCAGCAAAGTTCAACCAAACATAGCCAACACCAATAAAAAAAATTATATTCACTGATTACCAATGTTGTGATGGTCAAGTGACAGTCAGGGAAAAAGTGAATTATTTGCTTAGGTAAAAAACTGCAATCAGTCTCTCTAATCTGAATTAATCTGACCTAAGTTACACAACTGTTATATTATATAGTAGTTCATAGATTATTATTATTATTATTATTATTATTATTATTATTATTATTATTATTATAAATTATTATTACTATTATTATTATTATTATTATTAGTAGTAGTAGTAGTAGTAGTATTAAGTTAGAGAGAGAGAGAGAGAGAGAGAAAATCGTGCTGTACATACAATGTTGTCTCGAGAGGTTTCTGGTGTTGTTACTGTTATTATGGTATAAGCGATGGTGTTGTTACTGTTATTATGGTATAAGCGATGGTGTTGTTACTGTTATTATGGTATAAGCGATGGTGTTGTTACTGTTATTATGGTATAAGCGATGGTGTTGTTACTGTTATTATGGTATAAGCGATGGTGTTGTTACTGTTATTATGGTATAAGCGATGGTGTTGTTACTGTTATTATGGTATAAGCGATGGTGTTGTTACTGTTATTATGGTATAAGCGATGTACAGAGTGTTCTGACACCTTTATTTCCGAACAACGATGATCTTTATCGAAATACAATATTTTGACTTTCATCAACATCAGAGTAAATACATTATTTATGAAGCTGGGAACATATCAGGAGGAAAGTGATTGTTTGTATACTAACTACCACAGTGGATTGTGAGGTACTGGTCGTGCAGGGACGCTGGTTTGTGAGGTACTGGTCGTGCAGGGACGCTGCTTTGTGAGGTACTGGTCGTGCACGGACGCTGGTTTGTGAGGTACTGGTCGTGCACGGACGCTGGTTTGTGAGGTACTGGTCGTGCACGGACGCTGGTTTGTGAGGTACTGGTCGTGCACGGACGCTGGTTTGTGAGGTACTGGTCGTGAAGGGATGCTGGTTTGTGAGGTACTGGTCGTGCTGGGACGCTGGTTTGTGAGGTACTGGTCGTGCAGGGACGCTGGTTTGTGAGGTACTGGTCGTGAAGGGATGCTGGTTTGTGAGGTACTGGTCGTGCAGGGACGCTGGTTTGTGAGATACTGGTCGTGCAGGGACGCTGGTTTGTGAGATACTGGTCGTGCAGGGACGCTGGTGTGTGAGATACTGGTCGTGCAGGGACGCTGGTTTGTGAGGTACTGGTCGTGCAGGGACGCTGGTTTGTGAGATACTGGTCGTGCAGGGACGCTGGTTTGTGAGGTACTGGTCGTGCAGGGACGCTGGTTTGTGAGATACTGGTCGTGCAAGGACGCTGGTTTGTGAGGTACTGGTCGTGCAGGGACGCTGGTTTGTGAGATACTGGTCGTGCAGGGACGCTGGTTTGTGAGGTACTGGTCGTGCAGGGACGCTGGTTTGTGAGATACTGGTCGTGCAGGGACGCTGGTTTGTGAGGTACTGGTCGTGCAGGGACGCTGGTTTGTGAGGTACTGGTCGTGCAGGGACGCTGGTTTGTGAGGTACTGGTCGTGCAGGGACGCTGGTTTGTGAGGTACTGGTCGTGCAGGGACGCTGGTTTGTGAGGTACTGGTCGTGCAGGGACGCTGGTTTGTGAGGTACTGGTCGTGAAGGGACGCTGGTTTGTGAGGTACTGGTCGTGCAGGGACGCTGGTTTGTGAGGTACTGGTCGTGCAGGGACGCTGGTTTGTGAGGTACTGGTCGTGAAGGGACGCTGGTTTGTGAGGTACTAGTCGTGCAGGGACGCTGATTTGTGAGGTACTGGTCGTGCAGGGACGCTGGTTTGTGAGGTACTGGTCGTGCAGGGACGCAGGTTTGTGAGATACTGGTCGTGCAGGGACGCTGGTTTGTGAGGTACTGGTCGTGCAGGGACGCTGGTTTGTGAGATACTGGTCGTGCAGGGACGCTGGTTTGTGAGGTACTGGTCGTGCAGGGACGCTGGTTTGTGAGATACTGGTCGTGCAGGGACGCTGGTTTGTGAGGTACTGGTCGTGCAGGGACGCTGGTTTGTGAGGTACTGGTCGTGCAGGGACGCTGGTTTGTGAGGTACTGGTCGTGCAGGGACGCTGGTTTGTGAGGTACTGGTCGTGCAGGGACGCTGGTTTGTGAGGTACTGGTCGTGCATGGACGCTGGTTTGTGAGGTACTGGTCGTGCAGGGACGCTGGTTTGTGAGGTACTGGTCGTGCAGGGACGCTGGTTTGTGAGGTACTGGTCGTGCAGGGACGCTGGTTTGTGAGGTACTGGTCGTGCAGGGACGCTGGTTTGTGAGGTACTGGTCGTGCAGGGACGCTGGTTTGTGAGGTACTGGTCGTGCAGGGACGCTGGTTTGTGAGGTACTGGTCGTGCAGGGACGCTGGTTTGTGAGGTACTGGTCGTGCAGGGACGCTGGTTTGTGAGGTACTGGTCGTGCAGGGACGCTGGTTTGTGAGGTACTGGTCGTGCAGGGACGCTGGTTTGTGAGGTACTGGTCGTGCAGGGACGCTGGTTTGTGAGGTACTGGTCGTGCAGGGACGCTGGTTTGTGAGGTACTGGTCGTGCAGGGACGCTGGTTTGTGAAGTACTGGTCGTGCAGGGGCGCTGGTTTGTGAGGTACTGGTCGTGCAGGGACGCTGGTTTGTGAGGTACTGGTCGTGCAGGGACGCGGGTTTGTGAGGTACTGGTCGTGCAGGGACGCTGGTTTGTGAGGTACTGGTCGTGCAGGGACGCTGGTTTGTGAGGTACTGGTCGTGCAGGGACGCTGGTTTGTGAGGTACTGGTCGTGAAGGGACGCTGGTTTGTGAGGTACTGGTCGTGCAGGGACGCTGGTTTGTGAGGTACTGGTCGTGCAGGGACGCTGGTTTGTGAGGTACTGGTCGTGCAGGGCCGCTGGTTTGTGAGGTACTGGTCGTGCAGGGACGCTGGTTTGTGAGGTACTGGTCGTGCAGGGACGCTGGTTTGTGAGGTACTGGTCGTGCAGGGACGCTGGTTTGTGAGGTACTGGTCGTGCAGGGACGCTGGTTTGTGAGGTACTGGTCGTGCAGGGACGCTGATTTGTGAGGTACTGGTCGTGAAGGGATGCTGTTTTGTGAGGTACTGGTCGTGCAGGGACGCTGGTTTGTGAGGTACTGGTCGTGCAGGGACGCTGGTTTGTGAGGTACTGGTCGTGTAGGGACGCTGGTTTGTGAGGTACTGGACGTGCAGGGACGCTGGTTTGTGAGGTACTGGTCGTGCAGGGACGCTGGTTTGTGAGGTACTGGTCGTGCAGGGACGCTGGTTTGTGAGGTACTGGTCGTGAAGGGACGCTGGTTTGTGAGGGTACTGGTCGTGAAGGGACGCTGGTTTGTGAGGGTACTGGTCGTGAAGAGACGCTGGTTTGTGAGGTACTGATCGTGAAGGGACGCTGGTTTGTGAGGGTACTGGTCGTGAAGGGACGCTGGTTTGTGAGGGTACTGGTCGTGAAGGGACGCTGGTTTGTGAATGTACTGGTCGTGAAGGGACGCTGGTTTGTGAGGCTACTGGTCGTGAAGGGACGCTGGTTTGTGAGGGTACTGGTCGTGAAGGGACGCTGGTTTGTGAGGGTACTGGTCGTGAAGGGACGCTGGTTTGTGAGGTACTGGTCGTGAAGGGACGCTAGTTTGTGAGGTACTGGTCGTGAAGGGACGCTGGTTTGTGAGGTACTGGTCATGAAGGGACGCTGGTTTGTGAGGTACTGGTCATGAAGGGACGCTGGTTTGTGAGGGTACTGGTCGTGAAGGGACGCTGGTTTGTGAGGGTACTGGTCGTGAAGGGACGCTGGTTTGTGAGGGTACTGGTCGTGAAGGGACGCTGGTTTGTAAGGGTACTGGTCGTGAAAGGACGCTGGTTTGTGAGGTACTGGTCGTAAAGGAACGCTGGTTTGTGAGGTACTGGTCGTGAAGGAACGCTGGTTTGTGAGGTACTGGTCGTGAAGGGACGCTAGTTTGTGAGGTACTGGTCGTGAAGGGACGCTGGTTTGTGAGGTACTGGTCATGAAGGGACGCTGGTTTGTGAGGTACTGGTCGTGAAGGAACGCTGGTTTGTGAGGTACTCGTCGTGAAGGGACGCTGGTTTGTGAGGTACTGGTCGTGAAGGGACGCTGGTTTGTGAGGTACTGGTCGTGAAGGGACGCTGGTTTGTGAGGTACTGGTCGTGAAGGGACGCTAGTTTGTGAGGTGCTGGTCGTGCAGGGACGCTGGTTTGTGAGGTACTGGTCGTGCAGGGACGCTGGTTTGTGAGGTACTGGTCGTGCAGGGACGCTAGTTTGTGAGGTACTGGTCGTGCAGGGACGCTGGTTTGTGAGGTACTGGTCGTGAAGGGGCGTTGGTTTGTGAGGTACTTGTCGTGCAGGGACGCTGGTTTGTGAAGTACTGGTCGTGCAGGGACGCTGGTTTGTGAGGTACTGGTCGTGCAGGGACGCTGGTTTGTGAGATACTGGTCGTGCAGGGACGCTGGTTTGTGAGGTACTGGTCGTGCAGGGACGCTGGTTTGTGAGATACTGGTCGTGCAGGGACGCTGGTTTGTGAGGTACTGGTCGTGCAGGGACGCTGGTTTGTGAGATACTGGTCGTGCAGGGACGCTGGTTTGTGAGGTACTGGTCGTGCAGGGACGCTGGTTTGTGAGGTACTGGTCGTGCAGGGACGCTGGTTTGTGAGGTACTGGTCGTGCAGGGACGCTGGTTTGTGAGGTACTGGTCGTGCAGGGACGCTGGTTTGTGAGGTACTGGTCGTGCATGGACGCTGGTTTGTGAGGTACTGGTCGTGCAGGGACGCTGGTTTGTGAGGTACTGGTCGTGCAGGGACGCTGGTTTGTGAGGTACTGGTCGTGCAGGGACGCTGGTTTGTGAGGTACTGGTCGTGCAGGGACGCTGGTTTGTGAGGTACTGGTCGTGCAGGGACGCTGGTTTGTGAGGTACTGGTCGTGCAGGGACGCTGGTTTGTGAGGTACTGGTCGTGCAGGGACGCTGGTTTGTGAGGTACTGGTCGTGCAGGGACGCTGGTTTGTGAGGTACTGGTCGTGCAGGGACGCTGGTTTGTGAGGTACTGGTCGTGCAGGGACGCTGGTTTGTGAGGTACTGGTCGTGCAGGGACGCTGGTTTGTGAGGTACTGGTCGTGCAGGGACGCTGGTTTGTGAGGTACTGGTCGTGCAGGGACGCTGGTTTGTGAAGTACTGGTCGTGCAGGGGCGCTGGTTTGTGAGGTACTGGTCGTGCAGGGACGCTGGTTTGTGAGGTACTGGTCGTGCAGGGACGCGGGTTTGTGAGGTACTGGTCGTGCAGGGACGCTGGTTTGTGAGGTACTGGTCGTGCAGGGACGCTGGTTTGTGAGGTACTGGTCGTGCAGGGACGCTGGTTTGTGAGGTACTGGTCGTGAAGGGACGCTGGTTTGTGAGGTACTGGTCGTGCAGGGACGCTGGTTTGTGAGGTACTGGTCGTGCAGGGACGCTGGTTTGTGAGGTACTGGTCGTGCAGGGCCGCTGGTTTGTGAGGTACTGGTCGTGCAGGGACGCTGGTTTGTGAGGTACTGGTCGTGCAGGGACGCTGGTTTGTGAGGTACTGGTCGTGCAGGGACGCTGGTTTGTGAGGTACTGGTCGTGCAGGGACGCTGGTTTGTGAGGTACTGGTCGTGCAGGGACGCTGTTTTGTGAGGTACTGGTCGTGAAGGGATGCTGTTTTGTGAGGTACTGGTCGTGCAGGGACGCTGGTTTGTGAGGTACTGGTCGTGCAGGGACGCTGGTTTGTGAGGTACTGGTCGTGTAGGGACGCTGGTTTGTGAGGTACTGGACGTGCAGGGACGCTGGTTTGTGAGGTACTGGTCGTGCAGGGACGCTGGTTTGTGAGGTACTGGTCGTGAAGGGACGCTGGTTTGTGAGGTACTGGTCGTGAAGGGACGCTGGTTTGTGAGGGTACTGGTCGTGAAGGGACGCTGGTTTGTGAGGGTACTGGTCGTGAAGAGACGCTGGTTTGTGAGGTACTGATCGTGAAGGGACGCTGGTTTGTGAGGGTACTGGTCGTGAAGGGACGCTGGTTTGTGAGGGTACTGGTCGTGAAGGGACGCTGGTTTGTGAAGGTACTGGTCGTGAAGGGACGCTGGTTTGTGAGGCTACTGGTCGTGAAGGGACGCTGGTTTGTGAGGGTACTGGTCGTGAAGGGACGCTGGTTTGTGAGGGTACTGGTCGTGAAGGGACGCTGGTTTGTGAGGTACTGGTCGTGAAGGGACGCTAGTTTGTGAGGTACTGGTCGTGAAGGGACGCTGGTTTGTGAGGTACTGGTCATGAAGGGACGCTGGTTTGTGAGGTACTGGTCATGAAGGGACGCTGGTTTGTGAGGGTACTGGTCGTGAAGGGACGCTGGTTTGTGAGGGTACTGGTCGTGAAGGGACGCTGGTTTGTGAGGGTACTGGTCGTGAAGGGACGCTGGTTTGTAAGGGTACTGGTCGTGAAAGGACGCTGGTTTGTGAGGTACTGGTCGTAAAGGAACGCTGGTTTGTGAGGTACTGGTCGTGAAGGAACGCTGGTTTGTGAGGTACTGGTCGTGAAGGGACGCTAGTTTGTGAGGTACTGGTCGTGAAGGGACGCTGGTTTGTGAGGTACTGGTCATGAAGGGACGCTGGTTTGTGAGGTACTGGTCGTGAAGGAACGCTGGTTTGTGAGGTACTGGTCGTGAAGGGACGCTGGTTTGTGAGGTACTGGTCGTGAAGGGACGCTGGTTTGTGAGGTACTGGTCGTGAAGGGACGCTGGTTTGTGAGGTACTGGTCGTGAAGGGACGCTAGTTTGTGAGGTACTGGTCGTGCAGGGACGCTGGTTTGTGAGGTACTGGTCGTGCAGGGACGCTGGTTTGTGAGGTACTGGTCGTGCAGGGACGCTAGTTTGTGAGGTACTGGTCGTGCAGGGACGCTGGTTTGTGAGGTACTGGTCGTGAAGGGGCGTTGGTTTGTGAGGTACTTGTCGTGCAGGGACGCTGGTTTGTGAAGTACTGGTCGTGCAGGGACGCTGGTTTGTGAGGTACTGGTCGTGCAGGGACGCTGGTTTGTGAGGTACTGGTCGTGAAGGGACGCTGGTTTGTGAGGTACTGGTCGTGCAGGGACGCTGGTTTGTGAGGTACTGGTCGTGCAGGGACGCTGGTTTGTGAGGTACTGGTCGTGAAGGGACGCTGGTTTGTGAGGTACTGGTCGTGCAGGGACGCTGGTTTGTGAGGTACTGGTCGTGCAGGGACGCTGGTTTGTGAGGTACTGGTCGTGCAGGGACGCTTGTTTGTGAGGTACTGGTCGTGCAGGGACGCTGGTTTGTGAGGTACTGGTCGTGCAGGGACGCTGGTTTGTGAGGTACTGGTCGTGAAGGGATGCTGGTTTGTGAGGTACTGGTCGTGCAGGGACGCTGGTTTGTGAGGTACTGGTCGTGCAGGGACGCTGGTTTGTGAGGTACTGGTCGTGCAGGGACGCTGGTTTGTGAGGTACTGGTCGTGCAGGGACGCTGATTTGTGAGGTACTGGTCGTGAACGGACGCTGGTTTGTGAGGTACTGGTCGTGCAGGGACGCTGGTTTGTGAGGTACTGGTCGTGCAGGGACGCTGGTTTGTGAGGTACTGGTCGTGAAGGGACGCTGGTTTGTGAGGGTACTGGTCGTGAAGGGACGCTGGTTTGTGAGGGTACTGGTCGTGAAGGGACGCTGGTTTGTGAGGGTACTGGTCGTGAAGGGACGCTGGTTTGTGAAGGTACTGGTCGTGAAGGGACGCTGGTTTGTGAGGGTACTGGTCGTGTATGGACGCTGGTTTGTGAGGGTACTGGTCGTGAAGGGACGCTGGTTTGTGAAGGTACTGGTCGTGAAGGGACTGGTCGTGAAGGGACTGGTGAAGGGACGCTTGTGAGGTACTGGTCGTGAAGGGACGCTAGTTTGTGAGGTACTGGTCGTGAAGGGACGCTGGTTTGTGAGGTACTGGTCATGAAGGGACGCTGGTTTGTGAGGTACTGGTCGTGAAGGAACGCTGGTTTGTGAGGTACTGGTCGTGAAGGGACGCTGGTTTGTGAGGTACTGGTCGTGAAGGGACGCTGGTTTGTGAGGTACTGGTCGTGAAGGGACGCTGGTTTGTGAGGTACTGGTCGTGAAGGGACGCTAGTTTGTGAGGTACTGGTCGTGCAGGGACGCTGGTTTGTGAGGTACTGGTCGTGCAGGGACGCTGGTTTGTGAGGTACTGGTCGTGCAGGGACGCTAGTTTGTGAGGTACTGGTCGTGCAGGGACGCTGGTTTGTGAGGTACTGGTCGTGAAGGGGCGTTGGTTTGTGAGGTACTTGTCGTGCAGGGACGCTGGTTTTTGAAGTACTGGTCGTGCAGGGACGCTGGTTTGTGAGGTACTGGTCGTGCAGGGACGCTGGTTTGTGAGGTACTGGTCGTGAAGGGACGCTGGTTTGTGAGGTACTGGTCGTGCAGGGACGCTGGTTTGTGAGGTACTGGTCGTGCAGGGACGCTGGTTTGTGAGGTACTGGTCGTGAAGGGACGCTGGTTTGTGAGGTACTGGTCGTGCAGGGACGCTGGTTTGTGAGGTACTGGTCGTGCAGGGACGCTGGTTTGTGAGGTACTGGTCGTGCAGGGACGCTTGTTTGTGAGGTACTGGTCGTGCAGGGACGCTGGTTTGTGAGGTACTGGTCGTGCAGGGACGCTGGTTTGTGAGGTACTGGTCGTGAAGGGATGCTGGTTTGTGAGGTACTGGTCGTGCAGGGACGCTGGTTTGTGAGGTACTGGTCGTGCAGGGACGCTGGTTTGTGAGGTACTGGTCGTGCAGGGACGCTGGTTTGTGAGGTACTGGTCGTGCAGGGACGCTGATTTGTGAGGTACTGGTCGTGAACGGACGCTGGTTTGTGAGGTACTGGTCGTGCAGGGACGCTGGTTTGTGAGGTACTGGTCGTGCAGGGACGCTGGTTTGTGAGGTACTGGTCGTGAAGGGACGCTGGTTTGTGAGGGTACTGGTCGTGAAGGGACGCTGGTTTGTGAGGGTACTGGTCGTGAAGGGACGCTGGTTTGTGAGGGTACTGGTCGTGAAGGGACGCTGGTTTGTGAAGGTACTGGTCGTGAAGGGACGCTGGTTTGTGAGGGTACTGGTCGTGAAGGGACGCTGGTTTGTGAGGGTACTGGTCGTGAAGGGACGCTGGTTTGTGAAGGTACTGGTCGTGAAGGGACACTGGTTTGTGAGGTACTGGTCGTGAAGGGACGCTAGTTTGTGAGGTACTGGTCGTGAAGGGACGCTGGTTTGTGAGGTACTGGTCATGAAGGGACGCTGGTTTGTGAGGTACTGGTCATGAAGGGACGCTGGTTTGTGAGGGTACTGGTCGTGAAGGGACGCTGGTTTGTGAGGGTACTGGTCGTGAAGGGACGCTGGTTTGTGAGGGTACTGGTCGTGAAGGGACGCTGGTTTGTTAGGGTACTGGTCGTGAAAGGACGCTGGTTTGTGAGGTACTGGTCGTGAAGGAACGCTGGTTTGTGAGGTACTGGTCGTGAAGGGACGCTAGTTTGTGAGGTACTGGTCGTGAAGGGACGCTAGTTTGTGAGGTACTGGTCGTGAAGGGACGCTGGTTTGTGAGGTACTGGTCATGAAGGGACGCTGGTTTGTGAGGTACTGGTCGTGAAGGAACGCTGGTTTGTGAGGTACTGGTCGTGAAGGGACGCTAGTTTGTGAGGTACTGGTCGTGAAGGGACGCTGGTTTGTGAGGTACTGGTCGTGAAGGGTCGCTAGTTTGTGAGGTACTGGTCGTGAAGGGACGCTGGTTTGTGAGGTACTGGTCGTGAAGGGACGCTAGTTTGTGAGGTTCTGGTCGTGAAGGGACGCTGGTTTGTGAGGTACTGGTCATGAAGGGACGCTGGTTTGTGAGGTACTGGTCATGAAGGGACGCTGGTTTTTGAGGGTACTGATCGTGAAGGGACGCTGGTTTGTGAGGGTACTGGTCGTGAAGGGACGCTTGTTTGTGAGGGCACTGGTCATGATGGGACGCTTGTTTATTAGGACAGTGGTCGTGTAGGGATGTTAGTTTGTAAGGTAATTGCCGCAGTAGTTTGTGATTGCAGTGGTCAGCAACAACACACATGCAAATTTTCTAATCAGGCAGGCAAAATGTGAATTGAGATTCATTCTCTGGTCAGTCTAGATTTGAATAATGGCTAGTTTTACGATAAAAAGACAGACAGACAAACAGACAGACAGACAGACAGACACACACACACACACACACACACACACACACACACACACACACACACACACACACACACACATTGCTAACTGCACTATCAACATCAATCCAAGAATATATAAACTAGCTGCAATCAATATTAATGAAATCTTTAAAACATTTCTGCTGTGCTGAGACAACAGGTCTCCCTTGAGTCGACCTGACTCGTCTGTGACCAAGGAAGTCATACAGGTCATGTGAAATCGTATTATTTTCACGTTTCAGAGCCCACTGTAGGCCTATCATAGTTCACTCCTTCAGGTACCCCTAACTTTTCTTTCTCTAACAATTCCAAACGTTGGGCAACGTATTATGCTCATTTTGCAAATGGTCCAAGTCGGTCCAAAACGTCGGCTCCGCCTCGTATGTCCGGGTTATTTATGTATTGTCCCAGTCACGGTATTGTGGTTTTTTGCTCTTTATTATGTTTCTTTTTTTAACAAACCGACCCTCTCCCACAGAAGAACAGTGACCTAAGAAAGAGAAAACCCCTTCACCATCATTCATTCAGTCACTGTCTTGCCAGAAGAGTGGTAACTTCACCCCTCCTTCAGTGTGTGTAATAATTAATTACATTCCTAAAAATACAGCAAGGGCGAGGGAGCTATATAGAGCACGAGTCTTCTAAACTTTGTTTATTCTTCATGCTTTAAGGCGGTCGGTGGAAAATCTACTGTTAACAGGTTTTCAGTAAGATTTTTTTCTATTAGAGTTTTCGGTGAAGTTCTTTGTAAAGCAGAGTAGCCGTGTGAGAGCTATGGTGACGCTGCTGTTGTGGGCTAGAGAGGTGGTCGTACAGAGTAGCCGTGTGAGAGCTATGGTGACGCTGCTGTTGTGGGCTAGAGAGGTGGTCGTACAGAGTAGCCGTGTGAGAGCTATGGTGACGCTGCTGTTGTGGGCTAGAGAGGTGGTCGTACAGAGTAGCCGTGTGAGAGCTATGGTGACGCTGCTGTTGTGGGCTAGAGAGGTGGTCGTACAGAGTAGCCGTGTGAGAGCTATGGTGACGCTGCTGTTGTGGGCTAGAGAGGTGGTCGTACAGAGTAGCCGTGTGAGAGCTATGGTGACGCTGCTGTTGTGGGCTAGAGAGGTGGTCGTACAGAGTAGCCGTGTGAGAGCTATGGTGACGCTGCTGCTGTGGGCTAGAGAGATGGTCGTACAGAGTAGCCGTGTGAGAG
>NC_091298.1:3006731-3009231 GCF_038502225.1 Cherax quadricarinatus | reverse complement strand
ACTACCAGAGTGAGAGGGGAGGATGAACAAGCAAGATTGGACCTTGTGTTCACCCTGGGCAGTTCAGACATTGAGGACATCACGCATGAGAGTCCCCTGAGAGCTAGCGACCACGTGGTTCTGTGCTTTGAATATATAGTAGAGCTGCAAGTGGAGAGAGTAACAGGAGTTGAATGGGAAAAGCCTGACTATAAAAGAGGGGACTACATAGGGTTGAGGAACTTCCTGCAGGAGGTCCCGTGGGACAGAGAACTGGCAGGAAAGCCAGTAAATGAAATGATGGAATGTGTAACAACAAAATGCAAGGCGGCAGTGGAAAGGTTTATTCCCAAGGGCAACAGAAACAACGGGAAGACCAGAACGAGCCCCTGGTTTACCCGACGGTGAAAGGAGGCAAAAGCAAAGTGCAATAGAGAATGGAAAAAAGTACAGAAGGCAGAGAACACACGAAAATAGGGAGATCGGTCGCAGAGGTAAGTACGCACAGGTAAGGAGGGAGACCCAGCGACAGTATGAAAATGACATAGCATCGAAAATCAAGAGTGGCCCGAAACTGTTGTATAGCCACATCAGGAGGAAGACAACAGTCAAAGACCAGGTGATCAGATTAAGGACAGAAGGGGGAGAACTCACAAGAAGTGACCAGGAGGTATGTGAGGAGCTAAACAGGAGATTTAAGGAAGTTTTTACAGTAGAAACAGGAAGGGCTGTGGGAAGACAGCACAGAAGGGAACATAAAGAGGGAATATACCAACAAGTGTTGGATGACATACGAACAACTGAGGAGGAGGTGAAGAAGCTGCTAAGTGACCTTGATACCTCAAAGGCGATGAGACCGGACAACATCTCCCCATGGGTCCTTAGAGAAGGAGCAGAGATGCTGTGCGTGTCTCTAACCACAATCTTCAACACATCCCTTGAAACTGGGCAACTACCTGAGAAATGGAAGACAGCAAATGTAGTCCCCATATTTAAGAAAGGAAACAGAAACGAGGCGCTAAACTACAGACCTGTGTTTCTGACATGTATTGTGTGCAAAGTCATGGAGAAGATTATCAGGAGGAGAGTGGTCGAACACCTGGAACGGAACAAGATTATAAATGAAAACCAGCATGGGTTCATGGAAGGCAAATCTTGTATCACAAACCTCCTGGAGTTTTATGACAAGGTAACAGAAGTAAGACACGAGAGAGAGGGGTGGGTTGATTGCGTTTTCCTAGACTGCAGGAAGGCCTTTGACACAGTTCCCCACAAGAGATTAGTGAAGAAGCTGGAGGAACAGGCGCATGTAACAGGGAGGGCACTGCAATGGATCAGGGAGTACCTGACAGGGAGGCAGTAACAAGTCATGGTACGCGAAGAGGTATCACAGTGGGCGCCTGTGACGAGCGGGGTCCCACAGGGGTCAGTTCTAGGGCCAGTGCTATTTTTGATATATGCGAACGACATGATGGAAGGAATAGACTCTGAAATGTCCCTATTCGCAGATGATGTGAAGTTAATGAGAAGAATTAAATCGGATGAGGATAAGGCAGGACTGCAAAGAGACCTGGACAGGCTGGACATGTGGTCCAGAAACTGGCTTCTCGAATTCAATCCTGCCAAATGCAAAGTCATGAAGATTGGGGAGGGGCAAAGAAGACCGCAGACAGAGTATAGGCTAGGTGAACAAAGACTACAGACCTCACTCAGGGGGAAAGACCTCGGGGTGACCATAACACCGAGCACATCACCGGAGGCACACATCAACCAAATAATTGCTGCAGCATACGGGCGCCTGGCAAACATGAGAATAGCGTTCCGATACCTTAATAAGGAATCGTTCAAGACACTGTACACTGTGTATGTTAGGCCCATACTGGAGTATGCAGCACCAGTCTGGAACCCACACCTGGTCAAGCACGTCAAGAAGTTAGAGAAAGTACAAAGGTTTGCAACAAGGCTAGTCCCAGAGCTCAGGGGAATGTCGTACGAGGAAAGGTTGAGGGAGATCGGACTGACGACACTGGAGGACAGAAGGGTCAGGGGAGACATGATAACGACATACAAGATACTGCGGGGAATAGACAAGGTAGACAGAGATAGGATGTTCCAGAGAGGGGACACAGGAACAAGGAGTCACAACTGGAAGCTGAAGACTCAGACGAGTCACAGGGACGTTAGGAAGTATTTCTTCAGTCATAGAGTCGTCAGGAAGTGGAATAGCCTAGCAAGTGAAGTAGTGGAGACAGGAACCATACATAGTTTTAAGAAGAGGTATGATAAAGCTAAGGAAGCAGAGAGAGGACCCAGTAGCGATCAGTGAAGAGGCGGGGCCAGGAGCTGAGTCTCGACCCCTGCAACCACAATTAGGTGAGTACACACACACACACACATGTATATATATATATATATATATATATATATATATATATATATATATATATATATTATATATATATATATATATATAATATATATATATATATATATATATATATATATATAAATCTTCAGACAG
>NC_091298.1:2996731-2999231 GCF_038502225.1 Cherax quadricarinatus | reverse complement strand
ACCATCACTATCACCATCACTACCACCATCACTACCACCATCACTACCACCATCACTACCACCATCACTACCACCATCAACTGCCACCACTACCACCATCACTATCACCATCACTACCACCATCACTACCACCATCACTATCACCATCACTACCACCATCAACTGCCACCACTACCACCATCAACTACCACCACTACCACCATCAACTACCACCACTACCATCAACTACCACCACTACCACAATCAACTACTACCACTACCACAATCAACTACCACCACTACCACAATCAACTACCACCACTACCACCATCAACTACCACCACTACCACCATCAACTACCACCACTACCACCATCAACTGCCACCACTACCACCATCAACTACCACCACTACCACCATCAACTACCACCACTACCATCAACTACCACCACTACCACAATCAACTACCACCACTACCACCATCAACTACCACCACTACCACCATCAACTACCACCATCACCAGCAACACAGTAATCTCACAGGGTTTAAGGCTGTGTTCACTTTACGAGAATTTCACCTTCCCGGTCCACTGTTTACATACTACACTCTCTATGTACCAGCAATGACACCTGCCAGCCATTGTTTATACCTGGTGGGAAATATTCCCTTAAAACCAGCTAAAACTTTTATTTTGGATGTATAAACCAAAAGGAATATATTTACTGGGATACTGGCGCAAAAAAAAAAATATCTATTTTTTCTTTTTTTTTGAGTGCTGCGAAAGACTGATGATTAAGTGGATTTTTTAAGCTTTGTACGTTAAGGCTGATAGAGTTAGTGAAAGTTGTGGGGACAGCTTAAGCTTGTTTTAACACGCACACACACACACATACAGAGTCGTCAGGAAGTGCAATAGCCTAGCAAGTGAAGTAGTGGAGGCAGGAACCTTACATAGTTTTAAGAAGAGGTATGACAAAGCTCAGGAAGCAGAGAGGGAGAGGACGCAGTAGCGATCAGTGAAGAGGCGGGGCCAGGAGCTGAGTATCGACCCCTGCAACCACAATTAGGTGAGTAAACACACACACACACACACACACATACACACACACACACACACACACACACACACAACCTCAGGTCCATACTGGAGTACGCAGCACCAGTTTGGAACCCACACCTGGTCAAACACGACATGAAATTAGAGAAAGTGCAAAAGTTTACAACTAGATAAGTCCCTCAGCTAAGGGACTTGTCTAGTTGAGGAGAGGTTATGGGAATCCACCTGAAGACACTGGAGGACGGGAGGGATAGGGGGGAACATGATAACGACTTAAAATACTGAGAGGAATTGACAATATGGATAGGGACAGGATGTTCCAGAGCTGTGACACAGCAACAAGGGGTTACAACTGGGAGTTGAAAACTCAGATGAGTCACAGGGATGTTAGGAAGTATTTCTTCAGTTTTAAAGTTGTCAGGAAGTGGAATAATCTGGAGAGTGATGTAGTGGAGGCAGGATCCATACATAGCTTTAAGAAGAGGTTCGATATAGAAGGGAGAAAATGGACCTAGCATTGACCAGCGAAGAGGCGGAGCCAGGAGCTATGAATCTACCTCTGAAACTACAAATAGGTGAGCACACACTCACACACACACACACACACACACACACACACACACACACACACACACACACTTGCAGCACCTGCTGATAGGAACCTACATCCTCTGGCTGTGTTAAAGTGTCTGCTGGGTAGAACGAACAACCACTTTTTATGTCCAAGTAACCACTGAGAGAAACCCATAACCTCTAGTTATGCTCCAGTGTATGCTGGCAGGAACCTACACCCACTGGAACACTGTTAGTACCTGCTAGCAGGAACCTACACCCACTGGAACACTGCTAGTATCTGCTAGCAGGAACCTACACCCACTGGAACACTGCTAGTATCTGCTAGCAGGAACCTACCCCCACTGGAACACTGCTAGTACCTGCTAGCAGGAACCTACACCCACTGGAACACTGTTAGTACCTGTTGGCAGGAACCTATACCCACTGGAACACTGTTTGTACCTGTTAGTAGGAACCTACACCCACTGGAACACTGCTAGTACCTGCTAGCAGAAACCTACACCCACTGGAACACCGCAGGTACTTGCTAGCAGGAACCTACACGCACTGGAACACTGCTAGTACTTGCTAGCAGGAACCTACACCCACTGGAACACTGCTAGTATCTGCTAGCAGGAACCTACACCCACTGCTGTCTCTCAGTAAGTTATACCCACTACAAAAATCATGTATTAATCAACGACACTTTGTAACAACCTCGTTGCTGCTTCCAACAACTGCAACAACAACTGCAACAACAACTGCAACAACAACTGCAGCAACAACTGCAACAACAACAGCAGCAACAACTGCAACAACAACTGCAACAACAACTGCAGCAACAACTGCAACAACAACTGCAGCAACAACTGCAACAACAACTGCAGCAACAACTGCAACAACAACAGC